>NC_056746.1:1444099051-1444324051 GCF_019279795.1 Protopterus annectens | reverse complement strand
AAAAACTAAGAGCCCTCATAAAATCATCCAAAGCAAATTTCGAGAGAAAAATAGCTAAAGACTCAAAAGACAATCATAAGGCCTTCTTTAGCTATGTTAGAAACCTGGGAGGAAACTCCCAGATATGCTCAGAACTAGTTCAAAATGATGTGAAGATTACTGATCCTACAGACATTGCCAACATACTGGCTGACAGGTTCAGTGCAAACTTCTCCCCTCCCCAAAAGGAGAGATATCTATACCAAACGATTGCAGCCCCCAAACATCTCCAGCGCCCAAGTGAGAACTGCTCTCTCCAAAGCAAAAACACAGCATCCATGGGACCTGATGGTGTCCCCGGCTGTGTGCTCCACGAACTCAATGAGGAATTAAACCCACAGCTAGGACAGCTGTTTAATCAAAGTCTTACCTCTGGATACGCACCCAGGAGTGGCGCACTGCAACTGTGGTCCCACTTCACAAAGGCGGTGCCTCCACCGACCCTGGAAATTACCGGCCCATTAGCTTGACAAGCCTTATCTGCAAAGCCATGGAGAGGATCATAATGGACCTCATAAATAAAGACATTGGGAATTTGCAGACTTTGGATCCAACCCAGTTTGGCTTTGTCAAAGGAAGATCATGCCTTTTAAACTTGGTTGACTTCTTCGAAACAGTCACCAAAGCCATTGATGAGGGAAAGGCAGTCCATACAGCCTACCTCGATCTGGCTAAGGCCTTGATACAATACCCCACTCGGGTATCATTGAAAAACTCATCAGCTTAAATGTTAACCCATACATCACAAGATGGGTTGCAAACTGGCTGAGTGACAGAACCCACAGAGTCAGAGTTGCTGGTGCCATGTCAGACTCAAAGCCTGTCACAAGTGGTGTCCCACAGGGCTCAGTCCTGGGCCCACTCTTGTTTGGCATCTACTTTTCCGAAGTACAAGCAAACACAGAAGGGTTATGGCTGACAAAGTTTGCAGATGACTGCAAACTGGGCGCCATAGTAGAAAACACATCTGACACAGATATCCTTCAGAAGGGTCTCACAGAAACAGATAACTGGTGCCAGAACCATGGCCTAAAGTTAAATGCCAAAAAATGCATAGTCATACCCTTTGGGAAAAACAAGGTTACCACTAGCTACCAAATAGGTGGCAATCCACTGAGCACAGAAGAAGTTATCAGGGACCTGGGGACCCAGGTTGATAGTAGTCTGTCATTCGACACCCATGTAGCTAAAGTAGTTAGGAAGACCTTCTACATTGCCCACCTTATCATGAAGGGATTCTCATCTAGATCAAGGGAGGTCATAGCCTCCCTTTACTCATCACTCATCAGACCAATGATTGAGTACAATGCCCCATTCGGAATGTATCTGACCCGACACTTGCTGCAGCTGGAGAGGCCACAAAAGTTCCTCACCAAAAGGATAAAGGGTCTCAAAAATCTGTCCTATGCTGCCCGACTGAAAGAACTCCAGCTCTATTCAGTCGCTTACCGCTTGCTCAGAGGTGACCTTTGCCTAACATACAAGGCCATGTCAAACCCAGATTTGATGAATATGCTTCACCTCAAAAAATCTAGATCCATCAGAGCCACAAGGGCGGGAGACTTAAACCTCGACACGGCTATTAATAGGATGTGCTGGAGGGATAGATTCATCACCCAAAGACTCCCTATGCTGTGGAACAAAATCCCGGTACATGTGAGGCAGAGCACCTCGCTGGCCTTGTTCAAGAGAAATCTTGACCAATGGATGGGAAATCGCAGATATACCCCAGGGATTACCTCAGTGTCACTGCTCGACAGAGGCACAGCAAAATAACGGGTATAGTTCCCCATACTTAAGGGGTGGCGTAAGCCACAAAACGATGGGCTAGGCTTGCAAATGCCCTCGGGCAGATAGCCTAGTATGAACCTATGAACTATGCTAAAATAGAAATAGGCATTTGGTTAGAATTGAATGGCATCCTAGATTTAATACTTTTTCTGCTGCCTTGAATACTTATGCACGGATCCGGAACATTAGCAACTGCTGGGTTTGTGCGCATATTATTACTGTACAGGGTGGATGTATTCCAGTGATTCCTGTACCTGTGACTGAATCAGAGCTTCATACTGCATTTCACCTTATTTGTCTTTCTAAAAATCAAAAGAATAAACATATTTCTGCCCTTCTTACTGTAATGCTGGTTTCAATGTCAATGACTGTTAAAAGGCATATTTGCTATTGCAAAATGGAACACTTTATTCTGGAATAAGTGTTTACAATTTTATGAATTTATGATAAGACTGGAGGGCAGGGCGTGGCAGCATTGTGCGAATATTACATTAAGGACACCAAGCTTATTCCTGGTTACCTACAGATTAGCCTGGTTGTTGTTATATAGGCTGTCTTATTCCAGCTATTTGACATACAGCTGCTTTACAAGAAGTAAAGATTTGCAATGTTCATTGCAAGACAGACATTAAGGACATTCCTAACCTAGATAGTAAAACAGATGCTTCCTTGGTTTATCATAATACTATATAAAAAAAAAAAAAAAAAAAAAAAAAAAAAACTTCCTTTAAAAGGCTTGTGCACATCAATCTTGGTATTAGTGTCATTTTTGGAGCAGACATTGTAACTGCTTATGCGGGAGTGAAGTCCATCTGGGAGCTTTGAAAGTTGTCTGAGCTCTTGGAAATATTAAGTAATTCCATTTCTGAGTCTATTAATTTGATTCCACAAAATTGACTGAAATGTGCTATGTGGTGTCATGGAACCACATGGCAATCGACTTTACCCTTGCATCTAAAGGTGGTACATACACACTCATCCAAACAGAACGTTGCTCTTTTATTCCTGATAACACCAGTGCCATCTGTAGTCACCTAAAACATTTCAGAAAGTTGCTGAATATTCACATGCTAAAGAAGCTGACAGTTGCCAATGGGTATCATTAACCAACCTTTTCACTGGATGAGAAGGAGGGATTTTAAAGTTTTTCATGTTTATAACCATTATAGTAATTATCATGTTAGGCTTTCTTTTAGCCCACAACTTGTTGAACTATTAGCAAAGGGCTTTACGTTTGTCCATTCAAGTAAATTTGATTTATCTAGCACTGTTAGACCTTAAAATATTCACAAGAAAACTGAATTTAGTAACATTGTTGGGGGCTAAGATGCATAATAACGATGAATTTAAAACAACCAGCACATACAACCCCCCATTACATCCACTTATTTCTACTTTTGAGCATGTATGTGAGTTAGACCTGAGGAATTTAGATAAACATCACTAGTACAGTATGAAATTAAATAAATATAATAATTTTAACATCAGTGAGACTGAGAAGAAGCTCTGTTTGTGTTGCAGAATGCACATGTGAGGTTTATGAAACCTGACAAGGGGGGAGGGTTGGTTTTGATGGAAATAACAGACTACAATAGCTTTTGACTGAAACATATACTAAAATCTCACTCAACGAATTTAATATGGCATACAGACGTATTAATTTATACATTAATGATCTACTCATAGAAACTAAAATCGATGTAACGTTGTATAACTATTTTTGTATGCCAGCCCCAAGGACCCCTACTTTGTTCAGAATCCCTAAAGTCCACAAAAACATAGCCAATCCACCCATGAGACCTCTGGTAGTCTATAATGTACCCATGTGCTAAGTATGTGGACTCTATTTTAAAAAGGTACATTAGTCAGGAACCCCAAATTTCTAAGGAGTCATGGACCGTCCTGAAAAGAATTAATGATTTAACCTTTGAAGAGAACTACAACTTCCTCACAGTAAATGTGAAGGACTTATATACTTCAGCTGAGAGGTGCAATGAAATACACCTAGTTGAGGAGCTACTAGATAAAACACTAACAAATAACTATATTATATTTGAGGATGAATACTTTTTACAGAAAGAAGAGGTGGCCATGGGCTCACAGTGCATGGACAGTTTTTCAAACTTAGTAATTGCCCATTGGGAATTAGAGTACGTTAGTAAGAATAGTAAAATTTACAACCAAATTTTTTTTTACATGAGATTTTTGGATGATATTTTCTTGATCAAAGGTGAAAGAATTATAGCCAAAGAACAGGTTAATTATTTTAACAGCACTACCAATTTTCTCCAATTTACATATAACTTCCACACTGAAAAAAAATGGCTTACTTAGACATAGAACTGGAAAAAGACAGAAACGTAAAAAGATACATAGTAAAGATTTATAGGAAAGCAACTTAATCAAATGCCTTCCTTCATTTTTCCAGTTCACACCCTTTCCATCAGAAGCCAGTAATCAGGGGCCAACTAGTGAGGGCTGCAAGGATGGTCACTTTAGAGAAAGATTTTTTTTTTTATTTGAATGTGAAGCTTTAAGGAAAATGTTCCTTAAAACAGGCTATCCAGATTCTCTGATTTTAGACATACAAGATGATGTGAAGACCGAGAGAAACAAGGGAGTGTACCCTCCTTAACAATGAACTACCTGAAACAACACTAGAGCCTACTTTAGAGAAATCCTATGAGAGGAGTTTAGGAACTGAAAGTAGTTTTCCTAATAACTACACAGTCATATTTATAACACCATTCAGCATGGATGCACACAATATAAAGGGAATTTTATGTAAAAACTGGTCCCTAATAATGGGTGAAACCCAATTTTGCACAAAAATAGGTGAGCACCCACAGGTAATCTTTAAAAGAGGGCACAATTTAAAAAGCCTACTGGAGCACAAGAAAAGAACTAATACTAGGCTACAAGGGATGTTAAGATGTGAGTGTTGCCCTACTGTAAACACATATATGTGGGTCAAACATTCTAGACAACAAAAATATAAGTTAAACAAGAAACTTAACTGTAATTCTAAAATAGTAGTTTATTTAGCCCAATGCTAATAATGTCTGGCTTTTTATGTCAGGAAGACTGATAGGAAATTAAAAGAGCGGATATATGAACATATATACAGCATCAGTAGGGCTAGAACAGAAAATGTTCTGGCTAAGCATATAGTAGAATTTGAGAACCACAGTTTTAAATTTAGAGGTATTGACCAAGTTGAACCTGGTAACAGAGGGGGTCCTTTTTCTTTGTTGTTGGAGAAATTAGAGCTGTTATGGCAAATCAGACTGAATGCCTTTACATACACAGAGCTGTATGAAGCTTGCTTTGTCACCTGTTTATTAAAACTTAAAAGCTTGCTAAGATAAATAGATCAAACATTAGTTTTTAAGGAACATTTTAACAAGGAATGTACATTGTTTTATATGTTGTAACTATTCTTGTGTAAAAGTGTGTACACTTTGTTGTTTTAAACTAGCACATTTTTAAACTATTGCACTTATTTATAGGACTCTTTAGGAACAAGGAAATGCAAGAAAGATTCAGAATGCATGAGGTTAAGTCTAACTTAAGCAGTTAAATGCAGTTAAGAAGCTGAGCTTGATTATAGGTCAAAAACACATCACATAAGTTTGAATTGTTATAAAGGAAGCTTTGTACTTTAAATCTGTTTATTCTGATAAAGTTCTGTATGCTACTTGAACGAAAAGCACTTCAATAAATTTGTGGAAACTACTATTCTTCAGTGGAGCCTTTCTGTTATTCGTTTGCGAGTTTGCAGTTTCAGAGTTTTGTATCAAGTGAGTATTTCACACAATGAACTACCACTATATAATATTCATATGGAAATACTAACTTTAGTTGAGATGTTAATAGATCAACTTTTTTAATGACATTAAGCTTCTTTTCCCTAATCTGGGTGACCTTGGAGTTTATTAGATATAGTAAAAAAGTCAGAAGCATTTCTCAGGTGCCACCCTGCTCATAAAAAAGTCAATGTCTTGACATTTTGACTACTGGACCTAGAATTATATTGAGTATCAGATTTATAATCAAGTTGTTACATTCAAGAAATAGATGTCAAGAAATTCACCTTGAGAGCAGAATAAAGTGAAACTCGTGGCAAATTTTGACATCCATTTTGAGAACATGACAAAATAAAATTACTTGTTTATAATTAGAGAAACCCAGTTATAATTCTTTGAAGTACATACATTTTCCTCTCTATTCTTAAAGTAACAGAAAGAAGTGAACAAATCACTGACTACATTTGAAGAAAACATTTTCACATATTTGGGTCATAGCAATTATTTACACAAATATGCACATATTTTGGAGTCAGGAATATTAATTCCACTACTATATAAATATATTTTCACTACTAAAAGTATCTTACTTGATGAGAACCACTATGATATGCTATGTGATTCAATAAAGATCCTATTGGAATAGACTCTATATGGATTCAAAGTAAACTAGATTCAATATACTGCCCACAACCATTTTTTTGTAAGTTTCTATGTTTATTTTGGAAGACTGGTACACATAAACCAAAGCTACCACCCCAAGTACTATTCTTGTGGATTGACAACCAATAAAGACATTGCTTATAATTTAGTTACAAAGTGTACATGAAGAGGCAAAGACTGTGATTTGAGTTAGAAAATGCATTTTGTTCTTTGGCTAAAGGAATAAGACCTGCTTTGGTTTGCTTCCATTCGGTTATGTTGTTCTGCAAAAGAAAAGCACTTCTAGTTAATTTTTTCTAAAGGAAAATACAAATATGTGTGCTGGAAGAACCAGATGCCGTTTTCTTCACTGCTGCTTAAAATTTCCAAGAGATCTTCTTCTTTCTCTCTGTAGATATATATATATATATATATATATATATATATATATATATATATATATATGTGTGTTATATACCCACAACTTATTTGTACACTAACTTGCATGCTCAGCACACATTGCACTGAATGCAATGACAATCAAACATGTAAATGCCATACTATCAATGCAGACCAGACATACCAACACACACAATAACACAACTACCAGTGTTTGTTTATAGAGTGGAAAGCTTCCCTGAAGTCCTGGCAACATCACTGCTTTATAAATACAACCTCTGCAATCACACAATTGCAGGGAAAGGACATATTTTCTATACCTCCTGTACCACAAGCTAGTGTACACAAAAGCTGGTGCCTTTCACTTTGCAGCTGCCACCATGCCTCTCAATGCTTCACTCACAAATCAGTTAGGAAGTCATAAGATAAAGAATGACAACTAACCAAAATCAAGGGAACATTGTTAAGTACTGCCTTTATGTACTTACAAACGTAATTTGACAACCTTTTTTATTAAAACACATTTAATAATACTATGAACATATTGCCCATACCTTTTTATAGACTGAACAATGTTTTCAGCAAGTTTCACTTAAAACAGATCAGAGAACAGCTGAAAGCATTAAACCTGCTGTGGGCAATCTACTGTAGTTAAATCAATCAGCATTTTCTTTGTTAGAAAAGAAACTGCATTCTTATTTTTCTGACCTTTAGTTTCGAGTTTAACTAATTTTGCAGATATAGCCAATGTTATGATTTTATTACATCTGTTTAAAACATTTCAGATGTTTCTTAAATAATACTATTTTATCATTAATATTAATAATTATTATTATCTGTACCCTGTACTGGAGTACTGCGGTAATACCTAAAGTATGTGCACCATTGCAATTACTAACACAATGCTTCGTTTGTCTCTGATGAAACTGTGCCATCTATTCCACTTCTGTTACCAACTTTTCTGCTACGTTAAAAAAATTATAGAAAATAAATTTCTAACCTCACTTCAAACAGGTTTATAAGCTTAATTACATCTTTATAAAGTTGTTTACTTATGTTATTGTACTGCAGACCATTTCTATCATGCTATGACTGAGTTGTTTTTTAGAAAGTTGTTTAATGCTACAATAAACTGAAGATATTTGAATGGAAGGACAGCAGGTACATTTAGTAAATATTTTATGTGCGTTCCCATTTTGTTATTTGGTCTGTTCTTGTTATTATGTGAAAGAAACTCCATATACATATATATATATATATATATATATATATATATATATATATATATATATATATATATATATATATATATATATATATATATATATATATATATGAATAAGTAAATAAAAGAAAATATAAATGAATAAAATACCAATATAATTTTTATTAGCTAACCCATTCACATCCTATTTTCTTGTTCTTTAAAAGCTACAAGTAGTAATTAAAAATGCTGCTACTTCTGTGAAAACCTTGTTAACAAGTGGAAGCGTGTTCCAGAACTGAACTTTTCATATTCATGAATATTTATAAACGTATGTAGTTCTACTAAAATCTTTACATTTTAAGTGGTAGATTATGGATTTTGTTCATTCTTATACTGATTTTCCAAATAAACTTCATGAATGAAATTGAATTCCCTTGAGAAAAAGTTTTTCTTATACAAAATGAAACAACCCTTGCAAGTATGACAACTGCATGGCCTCAAAAAGATAAGTTCAAGTCAAAAAACAAAAGGTCAGCAAACTGTGGTATATAAATGCTTTATTAAAGCATGTATGAGACCTGGCCTAAAACCCAGCACACAGAACTTGGAAATTCTCCCTCCAGGATATAATATCCTAAGACTAGACAAGACAGGAAAGAAGGGAGGGGTGCTGCAATTCTATATAAAAACAGACTTACCATACAACCTCTTCTAATTCCTCTACCAAAATTTAATACTGCTGAGATCATAGGCTCCATGCTATTCCTAAACAAGAAAAAGAGTATCAGTATTCTTTGTGTGTACATCCCTGCAGGTAAAAACTCTCCAATAATTGAGGAAATTATTCAGGGGGTAAAAGACAACCTCCCACAAGCGACTATTCTATTAGGAGACCTAAACACTGATTGGCTAGCCTGCAATTCTAAAAAAACCCTCTAACCACATCATCCTGTACAGATTCTCTCAACTCATACATGAACCTACTAGAGTAGATAAAAAGTTCCAAAAGGAATCTATACTTGATTGGGCATTAGTAAACTACCCAGAACAAAACTGCCAAACAGGTTGTCTGCCAGATGGACTTAGTGACCACCTGCCAACTTTCCTCCTTCGCAAGCATATTAACATACCCAAACCTACAGTGTATAGACAAGTCAGAAATGACCGCAATGTTAACCCCCTAGATCTCAACTCTGCGTTAAAAAAATGTAACTGGAAACCATTATGCACCCTCCACTTGGACTAAGCAGTAGACTATTTTAATAGTACTCTTACTAATATCCTTGCTCTAATGGCCACCTTAAGAAAAATTAGATCTAAACTTCACCATGTTCCATGGCTTAGTAAGTCCACAAGAGTCCTATTAAAATCTAGAGATAATGCTTGGAATACCTGGAAGAAAGACAACACAAGTCTTTCCAAACAAAACCACCCACACGTTAGGAAACAGGTCAAACAACAAACAACAAACAAAGCTTGATAAAGAGAACTACCATCTAAATATCCAAAACAAACATTCCAACAACCCTCAAAAGTTCTGGCACGCAATTAACACCCTACTAAAACCTGGTAAAACCAGCACACCAGCTCCCACCTCAACCTCCACAAATACAGACAGCGATATAGCCTCCAAATTCAACCATCACTTTATTGAATCCATTAAATCTCTATCAACTCAACTATCCAAAAATAGCTACTCATCTATGCCAACAGTTCCTAACAACTTATCCCCCTTTACTTTCTCACCTGTCCCAACCTCTATGATAAATAAACACCTCTTAAAACTTAAACCCACTACTCTTGCAGCAGATGGGTTACCACCACATTTCCTAAAAATGGCTGCCGACTCCATATCCTACCCAGTCTCAATCCTTATTAACCACTCAATACAGGAATGCTATACCCCTAAACTGAGGAAAATCTCCTACATTATTCCACATCATAAGGGTGGAAACTCCTATGATTTCTCAAAATACTGCCCCATTGCCATTCTGTCTCGTTTGTCAAAGACACTAGAGAAATGCATACACTCTCAAGTCATGCATTTCCTAAATTCAAACAATCTCCTCTCCCCTACACAACATGGTTTCCGCCCACACCACAGCACAACCACCGCCCTTCTCTCCTTCACAGACATGGTTAACCAACATAGAAATAACAACAAATTGGTATCTGCTATATAACAACAAATTTGTATCTGCTATATTCCTGGATCTCTCCAAAACATTCGATATGGTTTTTCACCCTATACTAATAGATACTCTAACCTCTTTAGCCTTTAACCCTAACACTATTGCTTAGTTTGAGAATTACCTATCAGACCGACAACAAGCTGTCCAGTGGCAAGGAGTTCTATCCCCACTACTCCCAACCACCATTGGTGTACCTCAAGGTTCCATATTGGGTCCACTGCTCTTTTCTGTCTTCACTTATAACCTACACACCTCCACCCTGGAGGGCTCACTAATACAGTATGCAGATGATTCCACCCTAACCTGCTCAGCCCCATCTCTTTCCACCCTACACCACCTAGCCCACAAATCCTTTGCCTCAGTTGAAAAGTGGATCACTAATATTCAACTCATCTTAAATCCAAACAAAACAAAATTACTTCTATTCACCCCAAACAAAGCAAAAACCTCTTCAATTTCCTTCTCTATCATCTCCAATAATGGTACTGTCATTTCACCCTCCCTCCACACCAAGCTCCTTGGTGTTGAAATAGATAACCTCCATTTTGACATCCATATCTGTAAAACCATAAAAAAGATGCACAAAAAAATGTGTTCCCTATACAGACATACAAACTGTCTGTCAGATCAGGCTACGGTCACCCTAGCTCAAATTCACCTTCTTTCCACACTAATGTATGCAGCCCCAGTTCTTACTTATATTAGTAAATCTGACCTAGACAAACTTGACTCTTGTTTCAACAAAATCACCAAGTTTGCTAATAATTCCAAATTTCGAACCCATCACTGTATACCTCTTACACAACTAAACTGGCTTGAGCTCCCACAGCTACTAACCTATCACCAACTTGTCATAGCTTACAAAAACCTAAAACAACCCAACAAAACTCCCGCTCTTAGGCAATTAATGACTATCTAGAAACCAAATCGTCCACTCTGCTCTGCCAACAAATCACTTCTCTCTATCTCACCAGCAAACAACACAGCAGGCAAAGCTCTATTTTCTTATACTATAGCAAAAACCTGGAACAATCTCCCTCCATCCGTGACTTCTGCATCAAATACCACAGAATTCAAAAGCTCCCTGAAGGCCCACCTTATAAGTTCGTGGCTCTGTCCATGTGTCACATAATTTTAAAACTTGTTACCTCTACACTTTGCCTCTTACTCTCATAGGACATGCCTTTAGTAAATATACTTGGATACTTGGTGCAAATGCTATCCCTTAGAATATATGAACCTGTTGTAATCTGTCTGTTTTTTTTTTACAACAAAAGTTTGTACATGTGTGAATACTGCTGTTTTGAATTGCCTGTACTGTTTTTCTTCTCTCACTAAAATACTACTTGTATAACATTTTTTAACACTATGTATAATAACAGTATTGTTGCTATTTTTTATTTATAAATTTATGTGGAGCTTTTCTTCCCGGGCCTCTGCTGTAAATGGACCTCGTCCAGGTGGACCATCCCGGTTAACAAAAAATAAATAAATAAATAAAATATGAGTAGAGCAGTAACAAACCAGTTTTGGCTGAAGAAATTAAGTAGCCTTCATCAGTGTCAATGAAAAAACACATTGAAATCCATTGCCCTTTTATACTACAAGGTAGAAATAAAATTAAAGCTCATTGGTTATTCATAAATTCTCATTTGAGACCCAGTGGAAATAAACCACCCAGCTTATTGATCCACTTATTTTCTTTTGTATTTAATATTGAATGCCATCCAGCTTTATTTGTCCTATTTCTCACAATCCTGTCTATGATAATAAATCTAAAACTTGCATTCTTGTGTACCATTGAGTGTTTATACAAAACATTACTTGTTTTTTTGGTCCTGATATCACTGCAGTGTTCAGATATGCGTAGTCTCAAGGGTCTCGGAAGTTTGCCCAATATAAAAGGCTGAACAGGTGCATGTCACAAGATAAATCACCCAATCAGTTCCACAGTTAGCATAAAACCTGATATCATAAACAAAGCCTGTGTTCATGCTGGTGAACTGTTTAGATTTTGTCAACCTATGTCAATGTGTACAGTGTCCACAAGGGACACAACCAGAAAGTAAATCACCTGTCAGAGTTCTTTGAGTGGGATCCTGAGTATGTCTGGAGCCATGTTTAAAATAACTGAAATGTGAACCAAGGGTCCTCCCCCTTCGGAAGGAGAAAAACATCTGTCCTTAAGAAACTCCGATAACTTGGTGTCTGCTAAAAGAATACTCCAATGTCTTTGGACACTATCTGGTAACATGTTGGTATTTCTCCCACAGACTAGCCTTGAGACCCAATTACTGGCAGTAAGGATATTACCAGTTTTATAACCCCTATTCCTTGAAATGTTCATAAGTGGCTGGATGTGAGCAGATACACTTCATCCGAAGAAATTGAGATTTGGGAATGTTCTTTGTAATATGTAGTGGATGGAAGCTGGATGCATGTAGTACGGAATTATACTGTGGGTACTTACGATAAACCTCTATAGCTAGAGTATGATCACCATTTCTGGTAACTAACACATCCAAAAAAGTTATTATTTTGGGCATCATAGTTAACTATAAAATGTATTCCCCACTTAATGCTATTTAAGTATTCAACAAACTCCTGAAGGTATTCAATATCAGCTCTCCACACCATCCAGCGGTCATCAAGATAATGCCTCCATATGTCAATTTCTTCTAAGTATATGTTATGGCTAGTAGCATAAAGATGTTCTTCTGAAAGAGCTATGAAAAGATTGCGATAAATGGGGTCAAAAGATGCCTCCATAGCTGTGCCCTGAACCTGTCAGTACCATTTGTTTTGATAGTAAAAAACACTTTTGGTCAGAACATGTTCTGCTAGACAAATCAAAAAGGTGTTAAGTCCTGGTGGATAAAGTTCGGATCTACATAACCAATATTCAAGTGTCTGTAACCCAGCCCAATGAGGAATATTGGTGTACAAAGCAAATACATCCAGAGTGCATAACAACCAACCTGGTTCCAATTGCATGTTCGAGATTATTTGTAAAAATTCAGTAGCGTCTTGGACCCTGGACCGAACCCCATTGAGTAAAGGTTGTAAATGTTTCGTTAGAAATTGAGAAAGTGGTTCCATGATAGAGCCCTTCCCTGAAACAGTGTGTCTTCCTGATAGATGATTAAGATCTTTGTGTATCTTTGGGAGTAAGTACAGATACTGACTCCTAGGATCAGACACTGTCAAATGATATAATACTGAGTCAGATATGATACTCTCCTCCTTAGCAGACAAAATAAATTCATCAATATGTTTCTTAAGAGTAAAATCAGGATCAAGAGGCATATGTATATAGTAATGCCCATCATTCAATTGCCTTTCTGCTTCAACATTATATCCTGCCCAGTCCATGACAACCACTGCCCCTCCCTTCTCCGCAGGTAGAATTACCAAATTTTTATTGTTTTCCAGTTCCTATATAGCCTTTTATTCGATCTTTGAGAGATTATTAGGCTTAATCCCAAATTCCCTGAAATGAAACTGTAGATCTTTGAGAATACATGGTTGAAACATCTGGACATTGTGATGCATGGGAGGCATGAAGTTAGATTTATGGTATTTGAATGCATCATCCTCCCCAGAATTGGTAGATGATTGGAAATATAATTTTAAATTTAGCAGATCTGCTTCGTTCTCCTCGATCGACACCAGAGGATGAAATAAATGCTTGCCTGAAATACTCTACTTTGTGGCGACATGTAAAGACATTAAAATTAACTACAAATATACGTGTCCAGCTGCAAAATGATCAATCAACTGAGATATTCTCACATCAATTGCTGGAAACTGGGAACGGAAAGGTACCGGTTGATCTGACCTCAGGATGAATTTCACTGCCTCATAACTTCTGCAATTTAGTGATGTCAAAAGAAGAACTGGTTGAAAAAGTATTTCCCAATATTCAAACCAATTATAAGAATCACGATTGGCTGACTGAACGAGCTATTCTTGCGGCCAAGAACAAAGACATCTACGAACTTAACAATATTATTCAGTCTAACATTCAAAGGAAGGCAGTCACATACAAGTCCGTCGACACTGTTGTGGAAGCAGATGAAGCGGTTAATTATCCAACAGAATTTTTGAATTCACTCGATCTGCCAGGGATGCCACCGCACGTACTGCAATTGAAAATCGACTTGCCAATTATCCTGTTGCGAAATATCAACCAGCCAAAGCTTTGCAACGGCACGCAGCTTGCAGTAAAAAAATTAATGAGCAATGTCATAGAAGCAACAATCTTGACAGGACCTTTCAAAGGTGAAGATGTCCTCATTCCTCGCATTCCTATGATTCCAATGGATATGCCATTTCAATTTAAGAGATTGCAATTCCCAATTCGATTGGCGTTTGCAATCACCATCAACAAAACTTAGGCCCAATCTTTACAATTGTGCGGTTTAGATCTACACACGGATTGCTTCTCACATGGACAATAATATGTTGCGTGTTCTAGAGTCGGCAAACCAGACAATCTGTATATCTGCACAGACAATGGAGGAACAAAAAATATTGTATACCCACAAGCATTGTGAAATGAAACATATTAGAAACGTGCGCTTTCTCTTTTCTTTCTTTTCCATTTAACCAGACTGAGCCACAGCAACGCGTGGCCGGGTACAGCTAGTATATATATATATATATATATATATATATATATATATATATATATATATATATATATATACAGAGAGAGAGAGAGATAAACACATGATCATCCCTCACATAATCATCCTCAAAACATAAAGTATATAATGGTCAACCAATGGTACAATAGCAGCAAATGTGATCACAAACAGAAGCATAATAACTTTGCATTTCCAGTTGCTAAAACACCAAGAAGAAACACAGAAATCTACTTGGAAGTTCCACCTCTCCTGTGAAGATTATAATAAAACCTGCATTTATGGGTAAGGAGCTCAACACTCCTTACTTAGATATACTAACTACATCGGCACACACCAGTCACAAAAAAGCAACCACCTATACAGCACACAGCTCATCCCAATAATGCAAAAGTTGACAAAAGTAGCAGTCAACCACAGTACAAAACCACTCCATGGTTGAAAAAAAAAGACTTAAAAATTATAACTACACAATTACACCCATACACATATTTGTGTGTGCTTTATATAAAATGTACACACACACACACACACACACACACACACACACACACACACACACGCACACGCACACGCACACGCACACACACACACGCACACACACATAGATACATATATAGATATTTATATGAAATTTGTGGTTTTCTGGATTTTCATGGCAAATCAGTAAGGACTGATTTCACTGCATGTCAGGCATTTGAGTTTCAGACTTTATAACCTTAAGAGAATGTATAGTAACACATGACCTTTTATTCTAGCAACTTTCTAAGTTTATAAGAGCAATATTTAAAATTTGCCCCATGTTGCGTTTTTTTTTTGTCTACCCCTGCTAATATATAACACACACAAGTGTATAAACAATGCATCAAAAACAGTATCAAAGTCATATATATATATATATATATATATATATATATATATATATATATATATATATAAAACCACACAATTACACCCCAATTGCACCTTGTTCAGTATGTTAACTATATACATAAATAACATTATACTGAAAAACCTCAGTGCAATATAAATCATGCAGAGTGTAGTGTAAAATATGTACATTAGTCTCCAAAGTGGGTGAATCTTCAGTGAACCTTGAGATAGGAGAAAAGGCTCAGAAAGGAGATAGGTTACGTGACATGTCCTGAGTTAAAGCAGGAACATTCAGCTTTGAAGAAGTGCTTTCTGAGTTGTATTCTGAATTTGGAATAAGTATTGATTTCTTTGGGTCAATGGGGAGAGCTTGCAAAAGAGTAGCTGCCTGAGAGGAGAAAGCATATGCAATTTAATTCTAGGGGTAACAAAAGTCGGTGTGGATTGAGACTAGTGTCTCAGGTCACATGAGGAGATTTTTTCTTGAAGTTTAGCTGCAAGGGGAGTAAATGTAGTGTTGGAATCTTAATAATTGTTTAGATCTTTGTTTTATGGATAGCCATTTGGCTATTTCTAGGAGGCTTCAATGATGCTGACAGAGAGGGGAGTTTGTAATGAATCAGTAGATGCTCTTAGAGATATTCTGGAATGTGATGATGTTTGTCTTGGAGACAGAAGCAAAAACTGAAAGCCCATATACAAGTTGGCTGGTTGGGGTAGAAGAGGGGATTTATTTTTGCCCAGAAGAGGAGGGAGTTTGTTTTGGCTTTCATTTTCTCTACATAGAAATGGAAGTTTAGAAACTAATCCAAGCATAATCCTGGGTGGTTGAAGCTGGAGGTTGTTTTTATGGGATGGTTGCTTAAGTCAAAGATAGTTAAAGATTCGGGTGCTTAGTGAATTTTCTGTGGAGTTTCAAAAAGCATAGTTTTGGTCTTAATGGGTTTGAGAAGTAATTTATGGTTTATGATCCATTGACGGAGCTCATTTATGTTTCATTAGCATAGAGAATAAGTGGGAGAGAGAGGAGGTCACAAGTATGTTCGTTAATAATATGGAGAAGAAGATGGGGTCAAGAATGGATTCTTGTACACATTTGGTAACAGGTGCAGATTCTGACTGGGATTAACTGTGAAATGTCTATCACAGAGGAAGTTTTCAACTAAGGAGTAGTGTCTTGATTGATACCAATTTCAAATAGTTTGTTTTGTTGAAGATAGTAATCAATGAAGGCAAATGCCTTAAAGACTTCTAAGGAGACCTCTGTCACATTTTGCAGGATGCCATTGGTTAGGGACTAAAGTGCTGTTAGAGTACTTTGTCCAGTCCAAAATACATTCTGTCTGGAGGAGAGTAAGTGTTACAGCTGGATATATAGAGAGGGTTGGGTGCAGACCATCTGTTCTTAAAGTTTATCCAGATTTGGGAGGATAGATACTGGAATGCAGGAAGAAGTATATTTTGGGCTGTTAATTAGAGCAGTTTTCCAAATCTGTGCTGAGATATTTTGTGTGAGACCTAGATTATGCATGTGGGTGAGAGGAAGACATTGATGGCCTCTGCAGTGATATATGAGCCATATACAGACTTCCTCAGGTCCTATGCACTTAAAGAGGGAGGAGAATAGTGGTGGGTGGACAATTCATAATCTCTGGAGGTTGTGGAGTTTACTGATGGAAGACCGCTATATTCTTTAAAGAAATTTTCTGGAAAACGTTTTGTTGTGCAACATTGAATGGTGTTGTAGACAGGGTGTCATGAGGAAGTTTCTTCCTTTAAGAAGGTTAACATGCATTGTATTGTGTGCATACTTTTTGCTTTTACAGCTTACATGCTATTGTGGTACTCTTTTTATTAAAAAGTAATTGTGTTATCACTTTTTTGTTCCTGTAGTTCTAAAGACTATTCATTCATACATTCATTCTCTAATTCTCAATAACCTTTTAAAATTTAGCAAGCCCCATAATGCTGAGTCTGAATGGATGAAAAAATGGACTTATATATATTAAGTCTGAGATGGTCAATTCTTAGAATATTCCCTTTTTTCCAAGGTATGGTAATTCTGGAGTTTTATATTTACATCTTTACCTCTCTCCCTATACATATAAATAAATATATATAATATGTATATATATATATATATATATATATATATATATATATATATATATATATCGATATATATATATAAATACAATGTACGTCTATATACACATTTTATTTTATATATATATATATATATATATATATATATACACACACACACACACACACACACACACATATAATGTATGTCTATAACCCAACCACTGGGAATGCACAGGCCAGTGCATTTCTTTGTGTCGGTCCCATGCCCAGAAAAAATGGGGAGGGTTGTGTTAGGAAGGGCATCCGGCATAAAATTTTGCCAAATCATACATGCAGACAAAAGTACACATATACATACTGGATCGGTCGAGGCCCGGGTTAACAATGACTGCCACCAGTACTGTTGGCCAACAGGGTGCTGGCAGAAATTGGGCTACTGTTGGCCGAAGGAGGAAAAGAGGCGGAAGGCATGGCTGAAGGCAGGTAATGGCTAGGACTGTGATAGTGAGGGTTAGAACTTTGAATGTTGACAGTATGACTGGTATAGTGAGAGAGCTAGCTGATATGATGGACCGAAGGAAGGCTGGTATATTGTGTGTGCAAGAGACCAGATGGAAGGGGAACAAGACTAGGTGTATTGGAGGCAGGTTAAAATTGTTTTATCATGGTGTGGATGGGAGGAGAAATGGCGTAGGCATTATCCTGAAGGAACAGTATGCTAAGAGTGTTTTGGAGGTGAAAAGAGTGTCGGATAGAGTGATGTTTATGAAGCTGGAAATTGATGGTGTAATGATGAATGTTGTTAGTGCATATGCTCCACAAGTTGGGTGTGCGATGAATGAGAAAGAAAAATTTTGGAGTGAGTTGGATGAAGTGCTAATGACTGTACCCAAGGGTGAGAGACTGGTGATTGGAACCAATTTCAATGGGCATGTTGGTGAAGGGAACAGAGGGGATGAGGAAGTGATGGGTAGGTATGGTGTTAAACAAAGGAATGCAGAAGGTCAGGTGGTAGTGGATTTTGCAAAAAGGATGGACATGGCTGTGTTGAATATGTATTTTAGCAAGAGGGAGGAGCATAGGGTGACATACAAGAGTGGAGGAAGATGCACACAGGTAGATTATATCTTATGTAGAAGGGCCAGTCTGAAGGAGATTGGAGACTGTAAAGTGGTGGCAGGGGAAAGTGTAGTTAGGCAGCATAGGATGGTGGTTTGTAGGATGACAATGGTGATCAAGAAGAGGAGGATGAGTGTGAGGGCAGCACTAAGGATCAAATGGTGGAAATTGAAAAATGGTAATTGTAAGGTGATGTTCATGGAAGAGTTAAGACAGGCACTGGGTCACAGTGAAGAGTTACAAAATAGCTGGGTAACTACAGCAGAGCTAGTAATAGAGACGGCTAGAAAGGTGCTTGGTGTGACATCTGGAAAGAGGAAGGAGGACAAGGAGACTTGGTGGTGGAATGAAGAAGTACAGGAGAGTATACAGAGAAAGAGGCTGGCGAAGAAGAAGTGGGATTGTCAGAGAGATGAAGAAAGTAGACAAGAGTATAAGGAGATGAGGTGCATGACAAAGAGAGAGGTGGAGAAAGCTAAGGATAAGGCGTATGACGAGTTGTATAAAAGGTTGGACACTAAGGAGAGAGAAAAGGACCTGTACCGATTGGCTAGACAGAGGGACCAAGCTAGTAAAGATGTGCAGCAGGTAAGGGTGATAAAGGATAATGAGGGAAACATACTCACAAGCGAGGAGAGTGTGTTGAGCAGATGGAAACAGTACTTTGAGGGGCTGATGAATGAAGAGAATGAGAGGGAGAGAAGGTTGGATGATGTGTGGATAGTGAATCATGAAGTGCAGTGGATTAGCAAGGAGGAAGTAAGGATAGTTATGAAGAGGATGAAGAAAGTACAGTTTTGTGCCTACCATAAATGTAGATGTTCAAGTGCTAATACAGCTGCAGTCATAACAGATGGGTTATCCTGCCATCAGGCAGGTCCTCGGTTGGCCGAATTCCACAGTCTAGGTCCGGCGTCGGTTGTCGTCACTTCTTCCCTGGCATCAGTGCGGCAGGGGTATAAAAGAACCAGCCGATGCCATTTTCTTCAGTTTTTCTTGCCCCAGATGTCAGGTGCCCCCAGAAGGAAGGCAAAACATAAACTTATGTAATAATGCAATGCAATATAATCAAAAAACAGTAGTGTGCAAGCAAATACACCATAAAAGAATACCCCAATCAGGTTGTATGAGGAGGTGTTTGTCATAAGGCCTGTCCCAAGAGGGGATGGAGGGAGGGAAACCTGGACTGCAGCTGTATTAGCACTCGAGCATCTACATTTATGGTAGGTACAAAACTGTACTATGTTCATCGTGCATACAGCTGCAGTCATAACAGATGGGTAGAATCCCAAAGCTAAAAAGGGGTGGCAGGCACTAAGTGGAACTAGGAGGAGCAAGGATGCCCTGCAAGACTGCTGTGGCAAATCCCGCTCTAGATTTAGAGTATAGTGGAAGGTGATAGTGCTTGGAGAAAGTGTGCACAGAACTCCAAGTAGCTGCTTCCAAAATATCCTTGGTAGGAACCCCCCTAAGGAAAGCTGCAGAGGTAGCTGTGGCCCTTGTGGAGTGAGATCTGATGCTTGTAGGTACAGTTTTTCCATGAAATGAGTAACAAAAGCGTATGCAGTGGGCTATCCATTTTGAGATTGTCTGTTTGGAAATAGCCTTTCCTTGAGCACCTGTAGCATAGGACACAAAGAGTTGCTCTGATTTTCTGAATGGCTTTGTCCTGTCCAAATAATAACGAAGTTGCCTGTGAATGTCCAAGAAATGTAGTAGTCTTTCCCCTTTGTTTTGTGGGTTAGGATAAAAGGTAGGTAAGTGGATAGTCTGATTCAAGGCTACACTGGATACTACCTTTGGCATAAAGGAAGGGTTGGTTCATAAGGAAACTCTGTCCTGATGGAAAATGATGAAAGGTTGCACAGCAATAAGGGCTTGTAGTTCCGAAACCCTGCATGCTGAGGTGATAGCCAGAAGGAAGGCTGTTTTCCATGACAAATATTGCAGTTCTGTTGAAGCAGCTGGCTCAAATGGAGGCAGGGTCAGTTTTTCTAAAATGAAGTTGAGGTCCCAAGCAGGTACTGGTGGTTTCCTTAGGGGTTTTATATTCTTGGCCCCTCTAAGGAACTGTCTTAAGAGAGGATGAGAGAATAAAGGAGGATCAGTGTTTTATTGTGCAGAAATGGCTGAAGCATGGATCTTGATGGAGGAGAAAGAAAGTCCACTGTTTAACATCTCAGCTAGGTACTGCAATATTTGAGGCACATTTAGTACCCAAGGATTCTGGCCCTTTTTCTGATTCCAGGCACAAAACTGTTTCTATTTGGTGGAGTAGGCTTTTCTAGTAGAAGGTCTTCTGGCCTCCAAGATGACATCCTGCACCTCCATGACATCCTGCACCTCCTTGGAGAGGAGAGTCTGTTGGGAAATCAAGGAATCCTCCATGCGGCTAGATTGAGGGTTTTCAGCTGACTGTGAAGAGTTTTGAAGTTGTGTTGGGACAACAGAAGAGGCACTAGAGGCAGGGTCCATGGTGGGGAATGCATCAGGCTCTTCAGGAGTGGATACCAGTGTTGTCTTGGCCAGTTTGGAGCAATGAGAATCATCTTTGGCCTCTCTGCTCTGGCTTTTAATAGAACTTTGGGCAGCAGAAGAAGAGGTGGAAAGGCATAGACTGTCAATGTTGTCCAATTGAAAGAGAGTGCGTCCACTTTCCAGGCCTGTGGATGATAGGTCCTTGAGCAAAATTTTTTCAGTTGGTAATTTTCGTGGGTAGCAAAGAGATCTATGTCTGGCCATCCCCATGCCTGAATTATCTTTGCGAAAGTTTGGGGATGCAACTTCCATTCATGTGGATCTGTCATATTTCTGCTTAGGTTGTCTGCCAGCGTGTTTTCCTTCCCTGGTAGGAATTGTGCTTGAAGTTGGATTTGCAATTCCAGAGCCGTGTTCCAAAGGAACACGGCTAGTCTGCACAGGGGGTATGAATGAGTTCCTCCCTGTTTGTTTATGTACCACATCACTGTTGTGTTGTCTGTCCTTATTAATAGCTGGCCTGGATGCAGTAGGTCTTTGAAGGCCATAATAGCATTTTGTACTGCTAGCATTTCCTTTTGATTGATGTGTAGGTGCTTCTCCTTTTGGGACCATTTGCCCTGAATGCACTGATCTGTCATGTGCACCCCCAAGGCGTAGTCCGAGGCATCTGTTGTGATGATTTGATTTGCTTGAGGCATGCAGAAGGGGAGACCTGTGTTTCTTTGGCATGCTTGAGCCCACCACAGAAATTCCTTTTGAAGACATGGAATGAGTGGTATAATTGTTTCCAAACTGTGGCTGTGTTGAGACCATAAGTTTTTTAGGTACCATTGAAGTTTCCTCATATGCAGCTTTGCACATGGGATCAGTAGGATGCAAGATGCCATGAATCCCAGAGCCTGCAGGACATTCTTTGCAGTCAGCCTGGTGAAGGTTGCCATTTTTCTGAAGTATTGAGATAGTTGCCCTTGCTTCTCTGGCGTGAGGTAGGCCATCTGGGTGTTTGTATTCAAGCTGGCACCAAGGAAAATTATTGTTTGAGAGGGTATTAGTTGTGATTTCTTTTTGTTGACTGTGTATCCCAGAAAGTTCAACAACTTTATTACAAACGCCAGGTGTTTCAGAAGTATGTGCTTGCTGTCCGCTTGGATCAGGCAGTCGTCCAGATATGGGTATATTTGTATCCCTTGAAGTCTGCAGAAGGCAATTACTGATGCCAGGCATTTCGTAAACACTCTGGGTGCAGTAGATAAACCAAAGGGCAATGCAGAGAATTGATAATGGGTTGAACCTGCAAGAAATCTGAGGTATCTTCTGCAAACTTGTCTGATAGGGACATGCAGGTATGCCTCCTTGAGGTCCAATGTTACCAGCCAAGACTCCTTGCCCAGCATGGAAAGAAGCTGCTGTAATGTGAGCATCTTGAATTTTGGTATGAGTAAATATGTGTTTAGGATGGATAGGTCCAAAATAGGTCTCCAATCTTTGTCCTTCCTTGGTACCAGGAATAGTCTTGTTCTTTTGCAGGTACCTCTTGAATAGCTTTCATGTCCATGAGAGCTGAAATTTGTTTTTGTGCCTCTGCCCTTTGATTTTGTGGCAGGTTTGGCATGCCTCTCATTTTTGGAAGGGTGTGAAAGTGGAATCTGTAGCCTCTGTCTATAATATCCAGGATCCATTTGTCTTTTGTCACAATATGCCAATTTTTTGAAAATAAAGCCAGTTTTCCGCCTAAAGGTGCTGCCATTAAAGCTTTGCTTGGCATGCATAGGGGAAAGTCATTGTGTCTGCTTTCTGAATGACTGTGATCTATCTTCTCCACCTCTTGGTGTAGGTGCTTGCCATTGTCTGGCTCTAAATGATCCTTGAGATTGCCCTCCACCCCTCGGGTGCCTGTATCTACCTCTTTGAGGTCTGTCCGTGGCTGGAAAGGACCAATTTTTTGAAGGCCAGTTTCTGCTGAAACGTGGAGGTTGTACCTGTAGGAAATCTTTCACTGTTTGCATTAATCTTGCCTTTTTCTCCATTTTCTTTAGTACCTCCTCAGCTTTAACACCAAACAATACATCTTTTTGAAGAGGTGCATCTAGTAATTTAGCTTTGACATGATCTGGTAAGGTTTACTCTTTGAGCCAAGCATGTCTACGTATGACAGACCCTGTAACAGCAGCTCTACATGAGGCCTCAAAAGCATCAAAACCACATTGCAAGGTATGTTTACCCACTTGCTCTGCACTATGTAACAAATCCTGCAACTCCTTTACATCTGGTTGCTCAGGTTGTGTAATTTTGCTTTTCAACTGAGATAACAAAAACTGTTGATACTTTAACATATGGAACTGACAGTTTAATGCCCTCATGGTTAAAGTGGCCGAGGTGTATACCTTTTTCCCCCACCTTTCTAAAGCTCTGGAATCTCTCTCTGAAGGTAATGGGTTTTTGGCAGTAGAGGCCTTAATTCCCTTGGGACCCTGTGAAATAGTTTCTGGGTCAGCAGCATGGCTTTTGTAAAGGAATTGGTGTGAATCAGGAACCCGGTAATACCTGTCAGGTTTAACAGGAGCTGGAGGTAAAGAATCTGGGTTAAGGCTGGCTTCTGTGTACACATCATCTAAAATATCCAAGACAGGAGGGATAGCCAGAGGCCTGTGCTGAGGAAGCAAGAGAAAATCCCTGAGCCTTTTCTTGGAATCTGAGTAATCTTGAAATTCCAAGTGAAAGTGTTCCCTCAAGGTGTGTAAGGTTTCCCGAAAAGAAAAGTCCTTGTGGGGGGAGACCGAGGGGATGGATTCCTCAGCATCAGAATCTTCAAAAGTGGAATATGAATATTCCTGGTCCTCAGAATGTTCTGAGGTAATAGAGGCTTTGTCTGAGGAATGGTAGTCTTCCTCCAATCTGGGCCTTTTGTCCGAGGGGGGGTTGAGAACCCCTGATAAGAGTAATCAAATCCTCAGCCATTTTGAGCATCTATTTTTTAGGCATGGGGCCTTGAGAGGGGCTCTGTGGAGCTTGTCTTTTAGTTTTCATGGCTGCTTTAGATTTTGTGAAAGCCTTAATGGAAAAAGAGGAAGGCCTGAAGACACCTTGAGAGGTGGCAGGCCTGTCTAAACTCTGAGTTTCCCCGCCAAGGGTGGCATCGGTATCTGTAGTCGGAGTGGGGGCCGAGGAGCCTGTGACCTCGGGCACAGAAGACACTGCTAAAGAAGCGTCATCGGTACTCAGGGGCTGCATAGGCACCTCGCTGAGAACCGGAGCTCCTGTAGCCGGCTTTAGCGTGGTGTCGGTAGAAGTCGCGGACCTCGTATGTCAGTCCTTATCTTTGCGTCTTTTACTCAAAACTGGAGTCTGAGTATCCGACGACATAATGTAATGAAACTTTTTACCAAAATAGTGTTGGGCGACTTCTGCCCGACGCTTAATAGTGCATTTGTTGAATCTAGCACAAAAACGACAGGCCGAGACGTTGTGGTCTGGGCCTAAGCAAGGAATGCAGAAGGAATGGAAATCCTTATGTGGTATTTGCTTCCCACATGAAATGCAATTATTAACTTTGTCTGACATTGGTCTGAGGCAAGAAAAGTTTCCCCAATGGGGTACTTGGCTTTCAAGAAGACTTCGGCTGAAATATTTTTCGTAAATCTCAGGAGCTGGTCGACCGGCACTTGCGAACTGCTTCTGCTTCGGGCAACGCGTGGCAAGAAAGACTGGAGAAAATGGCGTCGGCTGGTTCTTTTATACCCCTGCCGCACTGACATCAGGGAAGAAGCGACGACAACCGACGCCGGTCCTAGACTTTGGAATTCGGCCGACCGAGGATCCGCCTGACGGCAGGATAACCCATCTGTTATGACTGCAGCTGTATGCACGATGAACATCGGAAAGGCTGTTGGTCCAGATGACATACCTGTGGAAGCATGGAGGTGTTTAGGTGAAATGGCAATGAAGTTTTTAACTAAATTGTTTAATGAAATCTTGGAAAGTGAGAGGATACCTGAGGAATGGAGAAAAAGAGTTTTGGTACCGATTTTTAAGAATAAGGGTGATGTGTAGAGCTGTAGTAACTACAGTGGGATTAAACTGATGAGTCACAGCATGAAGTTATAGGAAAGAGTAGTGGAAGCTAGGTTAAGAAGGGAGGTGATGATTAGTGATCAGCAGTATGGTTTCATGCCAGGAAAGAGCACTACAGATGCAATATTTGCTCTGAGAGTGTTGATGGAGAAGTACAGAGAATGTCAGAAGGAGTTGCATTATGTCTTTGTGGATTTAGAGAAAGCATATGACAGGGTGCCTAGAAAGGAGTTGTGGTATTGTATGAGGACGTCGGGAGTGTCAGAGAAGTATGTAAGAGTGGTACAGGATATGTACGAGGGTAGTGTGACAGCGGTGATGTCTGCTGTGGGAGTGATGGATGCGTTTAAGGTGGAGGTGGGATTACATCAAGGATGAGCTCTGAGCCCTTTCTTATTTGCAATGGTGATGGACAGGTTGACAGACGAGATCAGACAGGATTCCTTGTGGGCTATGATGTTTGCAGATGACATTGTGATCTGTAGTGAGAGTAGGGAACAGGTGGAGACGACCCTGGAGAGATGGAGATATGCGCTAGAGAGAAGAGGAATGAAGGTCAGCCGGACTAAGACAGAATATATGTGTGCGAATGAGAGGGAGGATAGAGGAATGGTGAGGATGCAGGGAGTAGAGTTGGTAAAGGTGGATGAGGTTAAGTACTTGGGGGATCAACAGTTCAGAGTAATGGCGAGTGTGGAAGAGAGGTGAAGAAGAGAGTACAGGCAGGGTGGAGTGGGTGGAGAAGAGTGTCAGGAGTGATTTGTGACAGACGAGTACCAGTAAGAGTGAAAGGGAAGGTCTACAAGAGGGTAGTGAGACCAGCTATGTTATATGGGTTGGAGACAGTGGCACTGACAAAAAGGCAGGAGTCAGAGCTGGACGTGGCAGACTTAAAGATGTTAAGATTTGCACTGGGTGTGATGAGGGTGGACAGGATTAGGAATAAGTATATTAGAGGGTCAGCCCAGGTTGGAAGGTTTGGGGACAAAGCCAGAGAGGCAAGATTACATTGGTTTGGACATGTGCTGAGGAGGGATGCAGAGTATATTGGAAAAAAGATGCTAAGGATGAAGCTGCCAGGTAACAGGAAAAGAGGAAGGTCTAAGATAAGGTTTATGGATGTGGTGAGAGAGGACATGCAGGTGGTTGGTGTGACAGAGCAAGATGTAGAGGACAGGAAGAAATGGAAACAGTTGATCTGCTGTGGCAACCCCTGACGGGAGCAGCCGAAAGAAGAAGAAGATATAATGTACGTCTATATACACATATTTTATATACATATATATATATATATATATATATATATATATATATATAAATAAAGTTCAGGGGTGCGATGAACTGCAGGGGACTTGCCCCCTTTGCAAAAAATAAATTTAAAGGTAAAGAGCAACATTTCAATAGGGAGCTCTCGTTCTCTTTTTAATCCAGTTAGAGATAGTTGGTTCAGGCTGAGAAACTAATCCTAAATGGAATGCCAGCTCTTCACAAGACACACTCATACTTACAGAACATGTACAATAAAGAGAGCATGTCTTTACAGTATGGGAGGAATGGACACCACTTTGGACATGAGAACAATATGCAGACTTCATAAAAAATACACACTAGCTGAGAACAGAAATGGAGACACCAGTATTTGGAGATCACTGTCCCCATCCAATCTTCTTAGTCTGGTTATTTATTATTAGAAAACAAAATATAAATTCTGCACATACCTGTGAAAAAAATGAAAGGTGAAAACTTTAATTATGGATACTACTAAACTGGTGGTGGTGGGATGGTAGTAGTATACTGGTAGTGGTAGTAATAGCAGTACTGTACTAATGGTGGTAGTACAGGTAACATACTAGAAGTGGTAGTCTTACTAGTATATTGGTGATGCTGGTAATAGTAATAGTAATACTGCTATACTGGTGGTGATGGTGGTGGTAGTAGTAATTCTATACTGGTGGTAGTAGTAGTGATGGTGGTAGTTGTTGTACAATGGTAGTAGTAGTAGTTCTATACTGGTAGTAAATGTAGTTGTGTACTGGTGGTAGTAGTAGTAGTAGTAGTACTATACTGGTAGTGCTGGTGGTAGTAGTGGTAGTACTATTATATTGGTGGTGGTGGTGACAGAAGTAGTAGTAGTAGTAGTAGTAGTAGTAGTAGTATACTGATGGTGGTAGAAGTAGTAGTACTATACTTGTGGTAACTATACAGGTGGTAGTACTACTATACTGGTGGTAGCAGAAGTGGTAGTATTATTCTGGTGGAGGTGGCGGTGGTAGTGGTTGTAGTATTACTATACTAGTAGAAGTGGTGGTAGAGCTATACTAGGTGGTGGTAGTAGTAGTAGTACTGTACTGGTGGTGGTGGCAGTTGTAGTTGTACTATACTGGTGGACATGGTAGTAGTAGTACTGCTATTATACTGGTGGAGGTGGTAGTAGTAGTTCTACTACACTAGTGGCGGTAGTAGTACTACTATACTTGTGGTAGTGGTAATAGTACTAGCATTATATTGGTGGTGGCAGTAGTAATACTACTATACTGGTGGTGGTATTGGTAGTGGTAGTAGTAGCAGTACCATACCAGTGGTGATATTGGTAGTACTATACAGATTGTGGTAGCAGTGGTAGTAGTAGCAGAAGTACTACTACACTGGTGGTATTGGTAGTAGTAGCATGGCACCGGTAGCAGTGGTAATAGTAGTGGTAAGTAAGTAGTCCCATACTGGTGGAGGTGATAGCAGTAGTATTACTATACTTGTTGTGGCAGTAGTAGTAGTAGTACCATACTGGTGGTGGAGATGGTAGTAGTAGTAATACTATACTGATTGTGGTGGTTGTAGTATTACTGTACTACTTGTGGTGGTAGTGGTGGTAGTATACTTATGGTGGTAGTGGGGATAGTAGTAGTAGTACTACTACTACTACCACACTGGTGGTGGTGGTGGTATTTGCAGTACAATACTGGTCATGGTGCTACTGGTAGTAGTAGTAGTACAACTATAATGGTAGTGGTAATGGTAGTAGTAGTAGTGCAATACTGGTGGTGCTAGTGATAGTAGTAGTAGTAGTAGTACCATACTGATGGTGGTGGCAGTAATAGTAATACTATTACTATACTTGTGATGGTAGTGGTAGTAGTAGTATTAGTATACTCATGGTGGTAGTAGTACTAGTAGTAGTGCTATACTGGTAGTGTTGGTAGTATTAGTATTAGTGTACTACTGTTTAACATAAATCAAGTAGATTTAGAACTCTGATGATGGTAGTTTAAATGTTTCTTCCAGATGCCTTTGTTTAGTGTCAATACTAAAATTAAATTCTTACTTAAAATTGCAGCAAAATTAAATCACTTTTAAGCAAATGAGAGATGCTCCTGTTGCAAGAAATGAGGCTTGTAATTTTTAATACTCATCTGTAGAGCAATTTCTCAGTGCACTTAGCAAATATCAAGAACCAATGGGCTGTGAGTCATAATTAACTGCAGCATCCTGCTCACTCAGCGGTCAGTCCATGTACAAATGAAACAGTCACTAAAAATCCCTCAGGCAGAACATATTGCTGAATTAAAAGGGTTAGTCATGCAGCCTATGCATTAAAACTGCATGGCAGAATAAATAAAATGCAACGTCTGTGGTGTTTCATTAAAGTTTTCTTTCACACTTATTTAATAAAGATAGATACTGGGACAACATTAAAGATGTATCTGATAAAGTGTGACAGGCACAACTCACCATTTTTACTATGTTTTGCAATAAGTAAAGCAAAATTAAAATGTTGTGTATGTATTACAATTAGTAATGGCATAATATTGTGCTTCAAGTTCATATACTTTTATGTTTTATTAAATTTCCAACGTGCTTTATTTGGAAGAGAGGGTTGCAAGCTTCTTTTCCCATTTAAACACAAGTATATATATTAATGCATCAACTGGGGGTGCAAGAATTATCAACAGAGCATATTACTTAATAAAAATTCTTGTTTCTGTCCTTTGACACAAAGAAATGTAGTAGGAATGAAAATCATGTGTGCATATGCATGTACTTATATAACCAGTCCCAATGTTTGTGTAGTAGCCCTGTCAGTCTCTGCACTCACAACACTAATCTACCAGTGCCCACACCTATAGCTGCAGTATTTGCTTTCACTCTACCTATCCCTGCAATCTTACAACCAACCATTGCACTTCCCTACCAGCAGTAGTCATGTCACTAATCGCAGTATTCATAATACTAATCCCTACCCTTGTGCTAAAAGTTTCTGCTGTTTTACTGCATGGCACTACACCCATACTACCAGTCACCACACTCATACTGCCTGTCACCACACCCATACTACCATTCGCCCCAACCATACTACCAGTCACCACACCCATACTACCAGTCATCACACCCATACTACCAACTGCCACACCCATACTGCCTGTCACCACACCCATACTACCAGTCACCACACTCATACTGCCTGTCACCACACCCATACGACCAGTCACCACACTCATACTGCCTTTCACCACACCCATACTACCAATCGCCCCAACCATACTACCAGTCACCACACCCATACTACCAACTGCCACACCCATACTGCCAGTCACCACACCCATACTACCAGTCACCACACCCATACTACCAATCACAACAACCATACTACCAGTCACCACACCCATACTGCCAACTGCCACACCCATACTGCCTGTCACCACACCCATACTACCAATTGCCCCAACCATACTACCAGTCACCACACCCATACTACCAGTCACCACACTCATACTGCCTGTCACCACACCCATACTACCAATCGCCCCAACCATACTACCAGTCACCACACCCATACTACCAACTGCCACACCCATACTGCCAGTCACCACACCCATACTACCAGTCCCTTCATTCACACTACCAGTTCCTTCATCCACACTACCTGTTTCTGGGCTTCAAAATGGGTCCTGCATGAGGAAAGATCCAGGTGTCTTCACTCTGTGTATTCAGTGAACTGAGATTCCCTCCTTGCTTGACTGTGTGTCACATAACCGAAACAAAAAGTAAAACAAAGTAGGAAGGAAGCAGACATCAAAAGCAGCAACAGCAAATATTAGGAGAGCAAAGGGTTATAACTAAGGAAATGATTCTTTTGAAATGGGATGGATCTGAACTGCCATAACATAGTAAAGCTGTATTAAGTTTAATTCCATTGGCTGCCGAAAAAGTAATTACTAGAAAATGGAAATCAAAATCTAAACCAACTGTATTTGAAGTATTGAATATTATAAAAGAGAGAACAGACCTGGATGTGAGATTTTTAGTAAAGGGAGGAGCAAGTTACATAGAAATAAATGGAATTCATGGGAACAATACATAGAGAACAATGTTCAGGAGGAGGAGTCAGGTTTATGAGAATGCAGGGATTGAGCAATTTATGTAGTGCTGGATTAATGAGAGTTATAAAGAAAGCAAACATATATGTACTATATAATACATGTACATGAAGAAATGTTAATATGTTGTTTTCTATTAATGTGTGCACCTATGTCTTAAGTGATCATTTAATAAAAGTGTTCAAAAAGGCAGCATCAGTAAAATGGACAGACACACTGGATTTTTATAAATAATTTTTCCTATTTCTTAACCTGTTTTATTTCACTTATCTTTTCCTTCTGGCAACTTCAAATTTCAATTGGAGCTCTTTCCTCACCCATCTGCAAAACCCTGTGGTTTGCCAGTGTCTTCCTTTAAGGTGGGATATATATCCACTCTTATCCAGACACACTATTTTTTAAATAACCTCTATTATCATCTTCTGTTTACATTGGCATGCATGTATATAAAAGTTACCTGTAAATCTCCACTATCAGTCGTAAACAAATATAAAATAATAAGCAACACTTAAACTGGACAATAAATAATGAAACACTTGCATTTTTTATTTTTTATATTGATCTTTTCCAACAGTGCATTCAGTGATTGTATAAACCATATACACGGATAATAGAACACTTGTCAAGATTACACAGCCTTGCTGTAATCTGTTAACTACAAACTCAGCACATTATCAGTTTAGTGTAAGAGTTTAATAGAAAATAAATACATCAGTAATGATAATAATAATAATAAATAATAGCATGTTATCCCAGCTAACAGGTGATCAAATCCCTGATCGATTGTATTATTTTACAAATACACAACTGTACTCCCAATACAAAAAAATGAAAGTAACAAAACATATTAAAACACAAACAATATAACATAAAAAAATTATCCAAGGAAAATAAGGAGGATAAGCAATACGTAAATGTAAAAGCAGCAGATGAAAATTTCCAGCTCATCCTTCAGGTCCTTCATCCATGGAAGCAAAGGTCTAGGACACTAGCAAAGCTGGAAATGAACTCTACATGAACAGCTTCAAGACAGGCCGGGTACCATACTGTCTAACCAAGACTTATGCTATGATGGAAAATCATGTAAATTGCAGGCAACAGTCTGTCTCGTAGCATTAACAGTGTAGGAGAGATTGCTATATGTTATCATATCCAGTACTACATTTAGCACTGGGATCTATGCACCACTGCTTAGAACATTTTCATAGATTCATAGATTAGTACTAGGCTAACTGCCCTTGCAAGCCATTTTAAGCCTAGCCAATTATCCCTTGTGAGGCTCAAACCCTGTACCTTGTGTTTGTAAGGCAAACACCTTAACCATTAGGCCACCCTCCTATTTCCATGTACATTCTCACATGAAAGTAAAAACAAAGTAGAAAAAAGTAGTAGTAAAGTAATAATAAATAAGGGAAAAAGTATACACATTAATTAATTTCAATATCCCCAAAAAGTGTTAAGTATCATCTCAGATATATGCAACATCGTTGCTCTATTTTGCTTATTAGAGAATTCTAAAAGCCGTGTCTCCAGTTAAAAGCCAGTGATTTAATACAGTTAATTTCTCTAAAGCTTTCTCCTTACTGCCAAATCGTTCAGTGGGCACCTCCAATTCCTTATGTTCTCTCAGCAAAATGGTCCGCTTCTGTTTAATGGGAGAGGTTTTTATTTCCATTTATATCTAATATAAATTCTGTCCCATATTATTAACACATTAAATATGGGTATTTGGGAATTATTTCATTTATAAAGATACAAGAGATGCTCAACCCCTGGATCAATAATAGCACACAAGGCAAGCCATAAGACTACCCTCAGGAGTCTATAAGATACTGATTAAAGGGAGACTATTTCTAATGTTTTCTGATAGCTTACAGTTTGTAAACCCATGATTTTCTTAGTTAGGAATCTCTGGGGTCTTTCTAAATGTTTCCCATGTCTAGTGAGGTACAGCTCAAAGGACTATATAATCAATAATTGGATTAATCAGTGGTGAATATAAGCAAACAATGACATTTTTAGATCAGGATATTTCCTTGGCAATTAGCTGCACTACAGTACAGACCAGGTAAAATAGTCTTGGTTCTTTACTCTTCATAATCCATGTTGTTTGACAGCTAATGTGGTATTTTTGTAGGTAAGTGGCAAGTTGTTTACATGTGATTTTTTTTCAAGAATTTTACCTAGGGTGGGTAAGATGGAAGCATGCTAGAAGAGGGCTTTGATTCTTTTGTTACTGGCCTGACAAATGATAATTTCCATAGTATTAGAAGTGATACAAAGGTTGTAGATGTGCTTAAAAGGGGTGGTGATGACATTTCTGCAGTGGAACAAGTAACAAGGGCAGATATTGTTAGCTCCAGATGGTGAGTCCACAAAAATGTGGTCAAGTAGGGTTAAAATCCGCTTAGTGGCAATGCCTGAGAAGTAAAAATGTGGAAAGAAATCGGGGTGAGGTGGGGTAGTTAGGCTGACTTTGTTGTGTGGTTGCTTTGTAGGTAGGGGATGTCAGAAGGCTGCACTTTAAGGAAGTCAAGGTTAAGCCTCAGGCTTAGTATTCTGCTCATGTGATGAATCCTGACAAGGATAAGAAACTTTATTTGCATACTTCCATTTCCTAATTTAAAGGATCGCTACTCTTTTATGGTATTTTCAAAGCATTTAAGCAACTGTTTACCTGCAAAATCTCTCTTCTTGTCTGTTGGGTTGCTGATCTGCCTTGATTTAAGATCACCTGGCAGAAGGGCGATCTAGCCAGGGACTTAGCTTTTTGATGTTGTCTGCATTTGAAAGTTACTTTTGCTGTGCTTTACATTAAGAAATTCCAGGGCCATTCATCTTATAGAAGAAGGTATTTGCCTGGTTTCTCAGAGTTGGGAAGCACTCCAGGGAGCTCAAAGTGTAGTTTTTTTTATTGGCCAAAAGGCATAGGAGTTAGTTTTCTGCTTACGTACATACAAGCTATAAAATAGGTGCATCTATGCAGAGCTGCTCACTGTACAGCGGCAAGTAGCAGTGCACTGTAAAGTGCAAATGGTTAGGCTGCAATGTTTACTTAATACTAGTATTTAGGACTTTAACCTTTAACACAGTAAGACTTTCAGCAGAACCAAACATAGGGCAGCTAGTTAGTGCATCAAACATCACTAACAATGCATCATAACACTAACAGCTAGCTTTAATACCAGACACCACACAGGTGCAAAACCAATTCCCTTTCCCTAAACCATAATAAACCAACTGTAATACAGGTCCTAACAATATGGATATGCATTTTCCTAATGTCTCCATGGCCAGCTTGGTAGATATGGGCATCCTGAGACAAGGTAGCAATGTTCTCATGTCTTCTGACAACATTTTAATCTATGAAGAAACACAGTATGTGACAGATGTACATACATAACTTCCTTGGTGGCTAAAATTTTGCTCACTAAGAAGGTTGTCAAGGAAACACACTCCACATCCTACACACACAATCCTCCTTATGCTGAGGTGCTAAAAGGAAACCGTCCCAAATCTCAGAGACCTCCTAAGCCATCAAACTGCAACTACTATCCTCAGCAATCACTAAAGGCCATACAAAAACATCACACATAAACCTACACCCAATGCTCCCCAAAGAACAATGACCATAAGGCAAGCAAACACTTCAGCTAATCATTAATACTCTCATCATAAGGGATTCTATCAAAATTCACACAGATACCTCTCACACCAGACTGGACAAGAAGAAGATAATGTTTAGCCACCTATCTGGAGCCAAGATCTTTTATATCATTCACACACTCATGACACTGCTCAACATGTACGAATATGAATCTGTCATAGCCCATGTGGGTATAAATGATCTGAGGCTTACATCACTGACCAATATGAAGAAAGACATTATTGATCTCTCTGAACATGTGTTGCAGACAGGTACATGCATTGCAATGAACAGTATTCTACCTTCACCTACGATGATGACACAGTCTGAACAGAAAATTATTGATTTTAACAACTGGTTACTGTCTGCTGTCACTCCAGGGTGATTCAATATCTATCAGCATGGGAGGACATGGTTAATAGACTACATTGCTTTGACAAGGACAGTCTGCACCTGTCCCCACTAGGCTTTTGGATATTGGCTAAAACTTTATCCACCCCTTAGAACCCTTTTAGCCAATGTGAAAATGACAAAACTACCAGCACAGCAAAAATCAAAGCAACCTTAAGGGGCTACTTTTCAGTGATAGGAGCCTAAACAAGTAAATCCACACCCTACAAGCTCTCCTCACTCTGTAGAATGTAGACGTCTGTACTGTTATGGAGACTTGGTATAAAGCTGCAAGAATAATGTGCTCCGGCAGTGCAAGGTTACAGTGCCTGCCACACATTTAGACCAACAGCAACACAGACAGGGCTAAAGGTATAAGTGTCTCAATTTATATTAGCAACAAATACAACTCCAGCTTAGTTAAAAAGGATTATGCCCTAGAGCTCATCCACATTCAGGCCTCCACAGATAAGGTTCTGTACCATTTCCTGGCCAGCTGCAGGTCACCTTCTATGACCAACAAAGCTCACAACTTGTACCTGGACCTACTGGAGGCACCCAACACCCTGTTCATGGGACACCTTAACTACCTCTGTTATTGACTGGGAAATGTATACTGCCTCTACTAAACAGCATACCTCCTGGACTTTGTCAACACAGACACCCTGGACAGTGGACAGTTAACCAGGTGGTCAAACATACTAGACCTGGTACTCACCAACATGGGAGACCCTACCCCCACCACCACACATTTGGCATCCTCGTTGGTAAGGTTGGATCCAGAAAATGTCAGCCATGAAATAAAAATCAACTCTGAAAACTGAACTAAACCAGTAAAAGTTAGGAACTATTCTAAAGCTAATACATCCTGCTAAGTGATAGTTCAGGTTCAGGGTTCAGGGAAGGGAAGGTTCAGGGAAGCTATAGTACCACTCTACTCAGCCTTATCAGACCATTCATCAAATATAATGCCCCCTTTGGCATGTACCTAATCAAGCACCTGCAACAGTCTGAAATCCCTCAAAGGTTTCTCACCTAAAGAATCCAGGGTATGAATACCTGTCATACACAGATCACCTTAAAGCCTTATCTCTTTGCTCAGTTTCATCCAGGTTACTGAATGGTGATCTTTGACTGGCATATAAGGCATCCTCAGACCCAGCTCTGGTGGATTTCTTGCACATCTGCAAAACTAACAGCACCAGGAACACTTGATCCAAGGACCTGAACTTTGCCTCAGACATTAACAAAACATGCTGGAGAGAAATATACTTGTTGCAAAGGATCCCTACACTATGGAACAGGCTCCCCATCCACGTGAAGTGGAGTTCATCCTTGACTCTTTTCATGCGAAACCTTGATCATTGGATGGGAAATCAAAAATTCACTCTAGGTCTGACCCCCATATCTCTAACTGACAGAGGCAGACAGTAAGTTAACTAATCCAAAACTAATATATCCCCCCACATAACCCTTAGCTACCTCCTTACTAACATATCGACACCATCGAAGTGTTCAGTGTACTCAAGGACAAAACTGGGTTGGGTTGCACCACTAGGATTATAACGATCTTGGTGGTCAATAGGACAAATCTATCAACAACCCACATTTGATTCCTATTCTTTGCACAAAAAAGGAAGGACCACCTGTAGTCAGACAGAGCTACTTGTTATCTATAGTCATTAAAAAACACGACCGTTTGACTCTCTACTAGACTATCACTGGCATCATGGCCTGTATTGACAAATTGACAATAAATGAATTATTGACTTTAGTGAGTGTCTGGGCTCTAAATTGGATTGCTAACAAGTCTCCTTTACCCTGTGTGTGCGTGTGTGTGTGTGTGTGTGTGTGTGTGTGTGTGTGTGTGTGTGTGTGTGTTGGGGGGGGGGATTTGCTTGCCTGTCGCATCCACCTTCTGACAACAGTTAGCTCTGAGACATCACACTGAATACATTTGGTGAAAACACAATCCTGAGTTTCGTTAATTTTGTTTTGTCCAATGCTTATCTTGATTTCCTTCAGCACTCATAATTGTTCCAGAATAGTTTTATATTTGGCAAGTGCATATTTCAGACTGCAGAGATGTCTATAATACATGTGTGCATACAATCAAAGCTTTCATTTGAATTGGTTAGGACACCAAGTCCTAAAAACGAGGATAGAGTATTATGCTCCAGTGAAGCGTGACAAAATGTGTTACAGATTTAAGACACTGCAAGTGTCTGGTACAGTATTAAACACTGCCTGTCCCTGGTTGATCTTAAGACCTAGAACAATGCTCAAGAATATGCCACAAGGTAAAAAAAAAAAAGAACAAACTTCAACCACAGTTGTACATGTCAGTGTAGGTTGGAAGATGACCTCAGTCCATGTACAGTTAAAATAGCACTAAACCGTCTTGGGATTAAAGTTATTTTAACTGTATATGGGCTGAGATAATCTTTTAAATCTGACCAATGCTTTGCCTCTGAGGTGTACGTTTGTGCTTGATCTAAAGACCTCATTAACAAATACGCTAAAGTACAGGGCATACATTTTAGCATGACTACAGACTAACAATATGTAATTGTAAATAAAGCATGGTAGCGACAATGGTAACGATACATGGGGCATGATAAAGAACATTGTTTTTATTTATTTTTGCAGTTGTTGGAGGGCAGACTGGTTTTCAGACAATATTGACTGTAGCGAATTATAGCTCACAGTTTTGTTTTACATAATAAAGTAGCCAGTGTTACCCACACATCATATCTGATGTAAAAACAAGATATTTAGAAGCATGTGTGGGATAGCAGAGCACACAGATTACAATATGCCAAGGATGAGGTATCATTTAATAAACAATGTAATAGTTATGAGCAAAATTATTCAGTTTCTGATTACCCCCTTTAACCCATTTCAGGTTCGCTGGACAGCCCCAGTCTCTCTCCTACACTCAGTAAGCACAAGGCACAACAACTAATGCTGATGCATTGCCATCTTACCACAAAAAAAAAAAAAAAAATAGGTGACTTTATGCAAAGTGAAAGATCGATTTGAACTACCCAATTCTCATGCTTTTAAAGTAAAGAGATGTTAGTACTGGGAGTATAACTATATGATGAGTATTCTGTTCTTGTGTTTCATTTGTCTCAAACTCCAAAACATTGTATAGCCAACTATCTAGGTCAGCAAAATTGCAAATTCAGAAGTTAACCTAACCTTCCACGTGCACATGTAGCTCTGTACAGAAAGAAGAACTGTTTAGGTTAGTTAAGATATGCTATATCTTGTAAATACAAAACTAAAATACTGTTCATCAAAATTTAACAAGTAAAGATATATGTGGTATAATCCCTTCTAATGCGTGAACAAGAAATAATTGTAAAAACATATGCAGCAAAAAAGAAAAAGCCCTGCTGGTAATGATTAGAAATGATATGTAACAAAAAATATTTCATCTTCATACGGGATTCTACTTTTCTGCTTAAACCATAGGCAAAGGATACATATACTATGTGACACATTTAGAGCAAAAACATCATTAAATTAAAAGCTGAGTATAGCCTTATTAAAGGTAAACAAGATAAATTTCCCTTCAATCTTCAATGGGGGATGTACCCCCACATTCTTATCTAAACATAGTTTCAGAGGCTACACTACCATGGTGAGCAGAAAATAGTAGGCGTTGCTGGAAAATTAACTGTTACTTTAATTCCCAGTGCTGTGAGACCTCAACAATATTATACTGCACTTTGTAGTGATGATAGGTACAGATATCCACCTTGTAAGTGCAAGAGACCCCGACCCCAATAATCCCATATAAACTAACATTGTCTTAGAAACTGTTGATATATTATTTTTTAGTTACTTTTTTATGCTTTGGTGATTTATTAATAGTTTTGAGAGCAAGGATTGAATACTCAGTAAATGAAGAACTGCATGTTCTTTAGTGCCATACCCATGGAGACCATTAAGGGGCTTCACCCCATTTTAAAACAAAATAAGGCTATTACAATTTTCATATTGCAGGGAATTAAACAGTCATTTTAGTGAACTCGACAAGTAAAAGATCTCAAGAAGTATCTAATTTAAATGACGGGACATGTAAAATATCTTAACGAGTATCTAAGCTCATTGGTGACTAAATTTTGAAACTCTACATATATGACATATTTAATACCCATAGGCCAGAAATCTCCTTATCCTCTGCAAGTAGATCTTATAATTCATAGTACACGAAAGGCAAAAAGCTATAACCTTGGCTGGAAAGCCTTATAAGAACAAAGATCCTAGCCAACAATGGCACATTTGAATGTGGGCCACCTGATTTCAAATTTTGACCCTACATGAGCAAAAGGAATTACTTCATGTGGTATTAGAAAAATAGAAAATAGCAGAGTCATTCAAATGAGGACCGTAACAGTAACAAAGTCATCCACTTTGCTGAATGCAGCAAACGCAGCAGCTTCTATGCAGTTGAAAATAAACCATGCGAAAAAAGAAGCATCACACAACATCATTCTGCTATCCAACACAGAAACAAAATGTAACCTCTGCTGAAACACAGCAGAGAACACCAGACCACTCCAAATGTTCATTAGACATAACTGAAATAATTTGCAGCAGAGAGCTCAAGGGGAGCATTAATTCCACTCTAGAGAAGAAAGATCCTGAACTGCAAATCAGATTAAAAGCCTAGAGCAAGCCTGGACAGAATGGATATTATTACATCAGAATTATATTGAAACTGAAAAAACTTGACCAGTACAGATGGACTGAAATATCTACCCATCACAAAATTTGGGTCAGTGCAAACTTTACATTTTTTTAAGTATTTTACATTTAAGCAGATGGACTTCACTTTGCAAAAGCTTTACAGGTTGAGTTTAGGTGCCTAGTAATCAAGACATTTCCCTAATGTATATCTGACTGGGGACACATGCTGAAGTGACATTCAGCTGCAGAGAAATATAGCTGTTGTGAATTCCCTGTGGGCAAAGAGAAGAATGCAGAGTCATGCCCACAACTTCAGTAACCAAATACACACATAAGAAAGTAATGTCCATGGTTGGCAAGGCAACATGAGACAGCAGGCATCAGCAGCAGACTGGCCAGTGGGCATGCCAGTGGCAGTAAAAATGCAGTGCAAAATTGGCAGTGACTTTATATTGGTGTGTATGGATGACCAACCCTGTCACAGTGTCTACAGAACATTACCTAAAATACTTACTGGATCATAAATGTGACTACTGTAGCATGCAAGATTTCTTTCAAGCTGTAGCACACTTCATCATGTTGTAATTACGTAATCATGTACTGAACAATGACTACAACATTCAGTACTTCTTCTGCCTCCATGCATTTGGTTATTAAAGCTGTGAGCATGGCAGTGTGTGTTTCTCTTTGCTCAGAGGGAATTTGCAAGCAGCCATATTTCTCTGCAGCTGAATGTCACTTCAGCCATTGGTCGCCAGTTAAATGTCCCACCAGGAAATGTCTCGCAGCCTAGGCACCTGAACCCTTACAGGTTGAAACTAGCTTTGGTTTTAAGTTTGAATTTGATGATTTGATGCTATTTGTTCCCACCATTTAGCCCTTAGATGAGTTAGTTTGCAATACTAACCTGAATTCCACTCCTAGTGCATTATCAGTTTCCCTATCTAACTAGTCTGCTTTGTTAGTCTTCATATAAATTATAACATAATTTAATGTAGATGTTTTTTGCCTAAACATCAACAAAATATTTAACCTGCTGAATATACCACTCAAGTGTTTAGTAACCAGTCTTGAAAGCTTTTAAAGGGACTTCATTAAGCATCTTGCTTCTTTTAGTGTGTTCAGATTCTAAAAATGTAACCCATTTGTGATGCTCCTGCACTGGCCCAGTAATCAAGGAGCCTCAATCCTCACCACTGGCAACAGTGGAGAACATATATACTAGGAGGATGACAAGTACACACACACACACACACACACACACACACACACACACACACACACACACACACACACACACACACACACACACACAAACACACACAACATGGGAGGGTGGTCTAATGGTTAAGGTGTTTGCCTTACAAACGCAAGGTGCAGGGTTTGAGTCTCACAAGGGATAATTGGCTAGGCTTAAAATGGCTCCCAAGGGCAGTTAGCCTAGTACTAACCTATGAACTAACCTATGAACACACACAAACACACATTCACAGTCTCTCTCCTGGGAAAGGCTGGCACATGTTTAGTAGCTATGCCCCCCTTCTGACCAGATTATAAGGTAGTTCTGACTCCCACCAGCCACTCTTTCAACTACTTTAAGGCCCTTAACAAAGGGTGCCCAATCCTATTGTATAATGTTACTATTAATCCAAATGGTAGTCTGACCAAGAGCACGGCTATTTAAGAGTGGCCTATATGGTGCCACCAAACAGATATTTTAGCTCTTAGCGTACTTGCATATCTCCCAACAGACCAGGCCCAATTGAAAGATTTAAATATATTTAATAATAAATAATAAAAGAACAAGACAATACTCAGTAAGTAATCAGTTACATCAGAGTTCAAAATCACAGGAAATATTTAAAACATTGCAGGACAGTCAAATAAATAAAGAAACCATCTGAGCTATACTTTACTATATTCCTATCTGAATCTAAAAGAATTGCTATGCCCTAGAAACTTACTTACAGCAAGGTGAGTGGATGTTTCCCAGCTGATCCTGTTAGGTCAAAGACAAATACAAAATGCCCCCCCCCCCAGACAGTTCTTAAATTATTTTCAAATATTACTGCTGGGTTAGCTTGAATGACATCACTTTTTTCACCTGACTTTAGTTCCTAAGCATATCCACATTGTCAGAAACTATCAGCATTTTAGCATCTCCCTGTGAAAAATACATATTTGCAGATCTTTGTAACTGCTGGAAGACATAAAACCATAAAACCCTTACAAAACAATGCAGAAGGCAACCTAGATCTAGACAGCCTGTCTCCTTCCTGCATTGAAACTAACTTTTTAATAAGTGGTTATAAAACAATTTAATTTCAACTATTTTCCTGAAGTTTTGCAAGTTAGCTTTTTATGTTCCAGTAGCCACTGTTAAAAATATATACATTTACACAGCTACAATAGTGTATATACATTTCTGTTCTAAGCCAGCAGGGCATGCTGTGGTTACATTTTAACTCAGTACATACAGTTTAAACACAGCTGTAGCAAAAGCATCTTACATGAAACATGATGGCATTCACAAATGACACATAGCCACTTACAAAATTCCAGATAGCTGGGCTGGCAGTATCTCCTTCTGTCACACTTCTGTATAAATCATATTAATATTCTCAAAAGGCATATACTTATTTATAAAATTCCAGAGAGCTGGGCTGGTAGTATCTCCTTCTCTTATATTTCTAGAAAAATCATATTAATATTCACAAATGACATAGAGTTATTTACAAAATTCCAGCTAGCTGGGCTGGCAGTATTCCCCTTTGTCACAGCCCCCCCTGAAAACTCAAGCTAGTTTTAGCTTAATATCTAAGCTTTGGCCGGCTAATATCTACCTGAAAACAACTGGACATATAAGTGAATTTAAGTACATTTTTATCTACTCTTTTTCATATAGTACTGTATATAATTTATTTGTGTTTTTCACTGAATATTAACTCAAGTGAAGTTGTGGCTGTCTCTCTACAGAGTACTTGTTAGAATTTCTGTGTAGCCATTGATAGCAGTGGGGGGTAGTTTCACCTCATCACTGATATTCTGTCCTGCCTTATATAAGTGGTACATTTTGAGTTATCTCTGGTAATATCTGAGCTTTGGCCGGCTAACATCTACCTGAAATCAACTGGATGTATAAGTGAATTTAAGTACACTTTTATCTACTCTTTTTCATATATTACTGTATTTAATTTATTTATTTGTGCTTTTCACTGAATATTAACTTAACTGAAGCTGTGGCTGTCTCTCTACAGAGTACTTTTCAGAATTTCTGTGTTGCCATTGATAGCAGTGTGGAGGTGGGGGTAGTTTCACCTCATCAATGATATTCTGTCCTACCTTATATAAGTGGTACATTTTGAGTCATCTCTGCTCAATATCTAAGCTTTGGCTGATTAACATCTACCTGAAATCAACTGGACATATAAATGAATTTAAGTGCACTTTTCTCTGCTCTTTTTCATATATTGCTGCATTTAATTTATTTATTTGTGTTTTTCACTGAATATTAACTCAAGTGAATTTGTGGCTGTCTCTCTACAGTTAGTTCCCCACCCACTCTCCCTGTTCTTGTTTTGGTGTTAATGTTGCGGCTTTGAAACTGCCCGCCCCTCTTGTAGATTTGTATTTGGATACTCCTTCTGAGCCCATCTCATTTGCTCACTCAACTGAGTGCAGTGACATTATATTCTGATATCAGGCACTCCTACTGTGTACAAAGAGAGCATTTGGGAAGGACAACCCCTGTAGGGTATATATATATATATATATATATTTTTTTAATTCACCTGCTCTTACTGTAACTGTCTTAGTTGCTCTTCTGCATGCTGTTATTTGTTTAGTCGTTCTTATTCTGCACTTATTACTGCTTGTTAGTAGCCTTCTAATTTACTGCCTTCTGCACTTGTTTTTTAGTAATTTGTTAATTTAATTGCATTTACTTGACCTGTATTTGCCATAGTGTTGCTATACACTTGGGTGAGCTGCCCTGCACTGCAATTTGAATTGTATTTACTGCTGTTTTAGCTGCTTTTCTGTAACAAAAAAAAATTCTAAGCTTGTTTCCTGCCTTTCCTGTAACAAGTCAAGTCCAGATACAGACTTGCTGTATCCAGGACTGTTGTTAAGCTTCTGAGCCCCCCAAGCCTTTCTGTGTTGGAGGGAAGCCTTATAGCTTATCAGTGGGAGTGGTAAGCACTAGGTAGCCTATCAACCATGGGAAGAATGGGTTTTGGTGCTGAAATTGTAGTTCATTGGCCGTTTTGGCAGTTTTTCCATCTCCTTCTACTTTCTGGTTAAAAGCCCATTTTGCGTTTGGTCCCTGCCTTTCCTATAACTAGTGTAGTCCAGGTACAGATTTGCTGTATCCAGGACTGTTGGTAAGCTTCTGAGTCCCCCAAGTCCTTCTGTGTTGGACAGAAGCCTTCTAGCTTATCAGTGGGAGTGGTAAGCACTAGGTAACCTATCTACCACAGAAGGAGTGTTTTTTGGCCCAGAAATTATAGTTTATTGGCCGTTTGGGAAGCTTTTCCATCTCTTTCAAACTTCTGATTTAAAAGCCTGTGTTTGCGCTTATTTCCTGCCTTTCCTGTTACTAGTCTAGTCCAGGTATAGATTTGCTGTATCCATAGGTTCATAGGTTCATAGGTAGGTACTAAGCTATTAACCCTAGGGCCAATATAAGCCTAGCCAAACGGTACCCTGGTTTTTGCCAGCCAAGAAAATTATTTTCCTGTGCCCCTGTCAAGCAGAGCCACAGAAGTGATCCCCAGGGTGAATCTCCCATCCAATCGTCAAGATTTTTCTTGAAAAGTGCTAATGAGGAGCTTTGTTTGATACAGATACCCATCTATGTCAAGCAAAGTTCTTCATTAGCACTCTTCAAAAAAATCTTGATGAGTGGATGGAAAATAGGAAATACACCCCGGGGATCACTTCTGTGTCTCTGTTGGACAGTGGCACAAGAAAATAACTTTCTTGGGTGGCGTAAGCTATGGAACCTTGCTGGCTATGCTTACGTAGGCCCTTGGCCGATAGCCTAGTACCTACCTATGAACCTATAGGTAGTTTGTTCCAGAGTATGGGAAGTCTCTGGGACAGGAATATATCCCTCCAGCATGTTCTGTTTACTGTGGTGACAAGGTTTAGGTCCCTAGAGTGTATAGCTCGAAGGGATTGGGATTTCTTTAAGTGGAGCTCTGGGTTTGATATAGCTTTGCACGTTAGGCAGAGATCACCTCTGAGTAGGCTGAGTAAAGCTGGAATTTTTTGAGACGGTCTGCGTAGGGCATCTGTTTGAGGTCAGTAATTCTTTTTGTGAGGTATTTCTGTGGCCTTTCCAGTTGTTGTAGATGTCTTGTGAGGTACATACCAAAAGGGGCTTTGTACTCTATAAAGGGTCTAATGAGTGATGCGTAGAGGGGAATAATGACCTCTTTTTTCCTGGATGAGAAACCTTTTGTGATGAGGTGTGCCACATAGAAGGATTTCCTGACTACTGTGGCGATGTGATTATCAAAGGAGAGACTACTGTCCACCTGTGTCCCAAGGTCTCTTATCACACTTTTGGTGTTAAGTAGACTACCACCTATGTGGTAGTTCATGGGTACAGAGTTTTTACCCAAAGGGATGACAATGCACTTTTTGGCATTGAGCTTGAGGCCATGGCTTTGACACCAGGCATCTGTCTCAGTGAGGCCCTTTTGTAGGATGTCCACATCGTTAGAGGTTTTGATTATGGCTCCTAGTTTCCAGTCATCTGCGAAATTTGTTAGCCAAAGACCTTCTGTGTTAGCCTGTACTTCAGAGAAGTAGATACCAAACAGGAGAGGACCTAGGACTGAACCCTGTGGTACTCCACTTGTCAGTGGTCTGAAGTTGGATTTAGAGTCTGCTACTTTCACAGTGTGGGTTATGTCAGTGAGCCAGTTCGCAACCCATCTTGTGACATATGGATTTATACCTAGTTTAGTGAGTTTGTCTATACTTCCAGAGTGGGGGATGGTGTTGAAAGCCTTGGCGAGATCTAGATAGGCTGTGTGAACCACCTTACCCTCATTTACAGCTTTGGTGACCTCTGCAAAGAAGTCTATCAGGTTTAGGAGACATGATCTGCCTTTTACAAACCTGAACTGGGTAGGGTCCAGAGTTTGGAGATTACCAATGTCTTTGTTTATAAGTTCCAAGATGATACGCTCCATAACATTGCAGTAGTTCTCGGGGTCCATGGTGGCTCCCCCTTTGTGGAGTGGGATAACCGTTGCTGTGTGCCATTCAATGGGCACAAAGCCTGAGGTGAGGCTATGATTGAACATGGTATTTAGGTGGGGTGCCAGTTCATTCTGTAGATCATGTAGAACATCCTGGACTCTTTGTAAGCTTCTGAGCCCCACAAGTCTTTCTGAGTTGGATGGGAAGCCTTCCAGCTTATCAGTGGGAGTGGTATGCATCAGGTAGCCTATCTACCACAAGAGGAGTGGTCCCTGGCCCAGAAATTGTAGCTATTGGCTGTTTGAGCATTTTTTTCTATCTCTTTCAACTTTCTGGTTTGAAAGCCGCACTGTCTGTTTACCGCCTTTCCTATAACTAGCCTAGTCTAGTTACAGAGTTGCTGTAGCCAAGATTGTTAGTAAGCTTCTGAGCCCCCCAAGCCTTTCTGTGTTGGAGGAAGCCTTCTAGCTTATCAGTGGAAGTGGTAAGAACTAGGTAGCCTATCCTTCATGGGAAGAGTGAGTTTTGGCCCAGAAATTGTAGTTTGTTTGGCTGTTTGGGCAGTTTTCCATCTCTTTCAACTTGCTGGCTTAAAAGCCTGCATTTGTACTTGTTCCCCACCTTTCCTGTAACTAGTCTAGTCTAGGTACAAATTTGCTGTATCCAGGACTGTTTGTAAGCTTCTGATCCCCACAAGCCTTTCTGTGTTGGAGGGAAGCCTTCTAGCTTATCAGTGGGAGTGGTAAGCATTAGATAGCCTATCTACCACAAGAGGAGTGGTTCCTGGCCCAGAAATTGTAGCTATTGGCCATTTGGGCAGTTTTTTTTCCATCTCTTTCAACGTTCTGGTTTAAAAGACGTACTTGCACTTGTTTCCCACCTTTCCTGTAACTAGCCTAGTCCAGATACAGAGTTGCTGTATCCAAGACTGTTGGTATGCTTCTGAGCCCCGCAAGCCTTTCTGTGTTGGAGGAAAGCCTTCTAGCTTATCAGTGGCAGTGTTAAGCACTAGGTAGCCTGTCTACCATGAGAGGAGAGGTTCTTGGCCCAGAAATTGTAGTTTATTGACCATTTGGACAGTTTGTCCGTCTCTTTCAACTTTCTGGTTTAAAAGACCACATCTGCGCTTGTTTCCCTTCTTTCCTGTAACTAACCTACTGGGTAGCACTAGAAAGCCTTAAACTGATACAAGCCTTCTAGCTTAGAAGAGAGACTTTGGAGTGATTAAGTGTCAGTTTTCTGTACTTTCTTGCTGTACTTAACTGTTTTCCGCCTAAATGCAGATTTTCCAGCGTTTATTTTTTTCACATATTGTACTTATTTGACTGCCTGCACTTTTAAAAAGTAGTTTTTTGTTTAAATAATTTAACTGTTGTAGGCTACACACTAAAGTGCGATAGCCATTTCTGATTGTCTGTAGTCGTTTAAAGCTGTTTTAAGTGTATCTTTTACTGTTATTGCCTTATCTTTTCAAAAAAACAAAAACAAAAAAAAAACAAAATAAAAACAAAGAAATTCCTTGTTTCCTGCCTTTCTAAGCTAGTATAGTCAAGTTTTCAGGCTAGTACTGAATTCAGGGCTGTGATACTATTTTCTGAGTTGCCCATATCTTACTTGGATAGAAAGAAGTTTCTCTGTTCACCTGTGAGAGAGGGGAGCAATGAGCAAACTATCTGTCCCTGGAGGAGTGGTTCCAGCCCAGAAGTTAGTAGTTTATTGGCCATTTTGGGCTAATTTCTATCTCTTTCATTTCCCTACTATAAAAATGGTGTTTGCACGGTTTTGTGCACAAGGGCAGCGCAGGTTAGTTACAGTTAAATTATTCCTGGCTCCACTCCTCTTCAGTTTTTCCCTTGAAACTAGTCAAACTCTCAACCTAAGCACTCAAAAAGCATCCTACAGCCCAGCTCTTGCTCAGACCTAATAGCAAGCACTAATATACCCTGACACTGATTGCCCAGCAGGTCAAGGCTCTTTATTCACCCCTCACCAATCAAGCGACTAAGCAGCTCACCCTACTATTCAGGCATGACCAAAGGGCAATTTCAGGTGTACTCTCCAGTCCAGCTGGTGAAGCTGGGTATCCTGAGGCAATGTTACAACTGCCTCATATACTAAGACAACCCTCTCCTACTACCACAAAACACTAACATATGTGAGAGATGCAATTATACACCCAAACTGGAAGCTAAGCTGTCTCCACCCAAGACTGGAACAGACAGTCAAGAGGAGAAGGTTAACACTTGCACCATACCTCCAGCTGCACAGAAACGTACTAAAACAGCACTGGCAAAAAAAATACACATAAATATACAAAATCATACTCAAAGGCTCTAAATAAAAACTTGCAAAAGCATCAGAGACCTCCAAAGCAGACACCCAAACAACCTGCACTTCCCGTCACAAACCAGACAACACATAAAACACAAAATCAGTGTGACGCACAATCACAGCCCTTAAAACGAAATAATATACCTAACAGACTAGTAATAGGTGACTCTGTAGTCAGGCACACTGATGTCACACTCACTAGACTGGACAAGCAGAAGGTTACTGTTAGCTGCCTGTCAGGAGCCAGAATCCGCCACATAACACAAGCACTCAGGTCACTCCAGAACAAGTACAAATATGACTCTGTCATTGTTCATGTTGGTGTGAATGACCTGAGACGTACCTCCCTGGACTACATGAAAAGAGACATGGAAGAGCTCTCTGATCATGTAGCCCAGGCTGGTATGACCCTGACCCTGAGTAGCATCCTGCCCTCACCAAGAATGATACCTCTGTATAAAGAAAAAAATTATCAATTTCAACAATTGGCTAAGCTTCTGGTGTTATTCAAAGGGGATCCAATATCTGTCAGCCTGGGATGACATGCTCGACAAGCCGCGTTGCTTCGCAAGAGACGGCTTGCACCCGTCACCCCTAGGCTTTCGAATACTGGCCAAGGCACTTGCTGCCCCCATAGTGCCTTTTTTAGGCAAGGCTCAAAAGTCAAACCCACCTCTGTAAACAGCACAATTAACAAAAAACTGAGGGTTATCCTACTCAATGTCAGGAGTTTAAATCTCAAAATGCACGCGCTCAAAGCACTCCTCAGTATGGAGAATGTTGACATTTGTGCAGTAACTGAAACCTGATTCAAGGCTCCAGAGAATACCCCAGCACTACCGGGCTACAACTCATACCACACGTTTCAGCCACAGAACACGGACCGTAACACAAAAGGAGGGGGTGTATACATATTCATCAAGGATACCTACACCTCCAGGTTAGTGGCGCAGCATGATACCTTTGAGATCATCCATGTGCAACTAACATCGGGCAAATCTGCAAAGCAAATTGTAGCCTGCTACAGATCACCCTCCATGACCCAGGACCACCACTCCACAATTTCTGGAGACAATGCAAAACATGAAGGTCCTACCAAACACCCTGATATTGGGCAATTTCAATTACCCTACCATTCATTGGGGAAACTACTCAAGTACAAACTCCCAGGCCCAGTGCTTCCTGGAATTCATCAACTCAAACACCCTGGATCAGCTGGTAAACTCCCCTACCAGAGGTGAAAACATATTGGACCTGGTCACCACCAACATGAGCGACAGGTGTTCCACACCGGATGTCAACCCGTCACTGGTTAGATCAAACCATAAACTAATCACTCTGGATGTCCACACCCCACCACCACCCCCAACTAAGGAAACCACAGTAAAAAACTTTTCTAAAGCAAACTTCACCTTACTTAAAACAGAGGTGGTAAGTTTCACAGCCCCCACACTAAAGGATAATGCTGCCCAAGATGCAGAAATCTTTACAAATGCACTCTACGAACACCTACAAGGATGCATGGATCGTGCCATCCCTAGCAAAACCAAGACTCACTCTTCTAAGATAAGGAAACCAGTCTGGTGGACCCCTCCCATAAACAAGCTATACAATAGAAGGAGGAAACTAGTTCAGAAAAAAAGCAAATCCCAAGAAGGAAAGACATCCCTGATCAGTATCACTAAGAAACTAAGGTCCCTCATGAAATCATCCAAGACTAACTTTGAAAGAAAAATAGCCAAGGATTCAAAAGATAACCACAAAGCCTTCTTTAGCTATGTTAAGAATCTAAGTGGCAACTCACAGATATGCACTGAACTAGTGCAAAATAGCACAAAATATACTGAACCTACTGATATTGCCAACATCCTGGCAGATAGATTCAGTGCAAACTTCACCCCCTCTCACCTCCAAAAGGGCCCACAACAATACTGGAAAAGTGTAGTGTCCCAAAAATCACAGAAGCACAGGTGAAATCAGCCCTTTCAAAAGCCAAAAACACAGCATCAATGGGACCAGATGGTGTCCCAGGCTGCATCTTGCACGAACTACAGAACAAACTAACCCCCCACCTAAACAGGCTGTTCAACCTCAGCCTCTCCACAGGCTACGTGCCCATAGAATGGTGCACAGCAATGTTATTCTTCTCCATAAAGGAAAGACCACAACTGACCCTGGAAACTATCGCCCCATAAGCCTGACTAGCCTGGTCTGCAAGGCTATGGAGCGCATCATCATGGAACTCATTAACAAAGACAGTGGGAACCTCCAAACACTTGACCCGACCCAGTTCGGCTTTGTTAAGGGGAGATCATGCCTACTAAACCTGGTTGTCTTCTTCAAGACAGTCACCAAGGCCATAGATGAGGGAAAAGTGGTTCACACAGCCTACCTTGACCTCGCCAAGGCTTTTGACACCATTCCCCACTCGGATATTACAGAAAAACTCATCAGCCTGAACATAAAACTGGGTTGCCAACTGGCTTACAGACAGAACTCACACTGTAAGAATAGCAGGGGCCAGGTTAGACTCTAAATGAGTCACAAGTTGTGTCCCGCAAGGCTTGGTCCCAGGAACCCTACTGTTCGGCATATACTTCCCAGAAGTACAGGTGAACACAGGAGGACTATGGCTAACCAAGTTCGCCGATGACTGCAAACTGGGAGCCATAATTAACTCTCCGGCTGACACAGACATTCCCCAAAAGGGCCTTACTGAGACGGACACCTGGTGTCAAAGTCATGGCCTCAAGCTAAATGCCAAAAAATGCATAGTCATCCCGTTTGGGAAAAACAAAACACCCACGAATTACCACATAGGTGGTAGCCCCCTTAATACAGAAGAGGTAATAAGAGATCTGGGGACCCAGGTAGATAGTAATTTCTCCTTTGACAATCATATTAGGAAATCCTTCTATGTGGCCCATCTAATTACTAAAGGGTTCGCATCTAGAAATAAAGAGGTTATAGTGCCCCTCTACTCGTCACTCATTAGACCCATCATAGAGTACAATGCCCCATTTCGGATGTACCTCACAAGACACTTCCAACAGCTGGAAAGACCACAAAAGTACCTCACCAAGAGTATCACTGGCCTCAAACATATGTCCTATGCAGCCCGACTGAAAAAACTCCGGCTGCACTCAGTGGCATATCGCTTACTCAGAGGTGATCTCTGCCTGACTTACAAAGCCATGTCCAACTCAGAATTGATGGACATGCTCCACCTAAAGAAATCCAAGTCACTGCGAGCCATGCACTCTAGTGAACTAAACCTCACAACAACAATAAATAGAACACACTGGAGGGATAGATTCCTGTCACAGAGACTCCCCATGTTTTGGAACAAAATTCCAAACTACATCAGGCAGAGCCCCTCACTAACACTCTTCAAGAGAAACTTTGACGAGTGGATGGGTAACAGAAAATACACCCCTGGGATCATTTCATTGGCTCTGCTTGACAGAGGATCATTTAATTTATCAATGGGGTGGCAAAAGCCGACACACTCTAGCTAGGCTTATAAATGCCCTCGGGTGAACCTATAAGTGACCCTTGAGGAATGTTGCTTGAGAGGGTTAGGTCTATCTGAGTATACCTTACCCCATTCCCTATCTTCAGAGCCCATCTGCGTTGTCACTGCTATCCCCACTGTGGTGTTGCACTGTCATATCACATGCCTGCAACCCTAGGTTCCACCTTAGTAACTTGGCATTTTGCTGGCTGGCTCTATGTAGCCATGGTAAGGGATTGTGGTCTGTAACTACACCAAATTTCCTTCCATACAGAAAAGGCTAAAGTTTCTGCAGTGCCCACACTATGTGGCTAGACATTCCTTTTCTACAGCTGCATAGCATTCCTCCCTGGGTTGGAGCCTATGGCTGAGATACCACTCGGTGCTCTTTTCCCCCTGAGGAAACCTGGCTGGGTACAGCCCCCACCCCATGGTTTGAAGCATCTACCTGCACAACAAATTATTTGCTGTAATCTAGACTGGCTAACACAGGGGGTTCTCCCAAAGCTCCTTTAAGCTTCAGGAATGCCTGCTCACATGCTGGGGTCCACACTACCTAATCTAGCTTGTTTTTCCTTGTCAGGTCTGCGAGGGGAGCAGCTATGGTACTATAATAGGGGAAACACTTTCTGTAGCACCCTGCTGTCCCTAAGAATGTCCTCACCTACTTTTTGGTAACAGAGGCAGGCCATGCATGAATGGCTTTCACTTTGGCAGGTTCTGGCCTGATCTTACCACTCCCCATCTATGTCCCAGGTAGGCAACCTCTGCCATACTCACCTGACATTTGCTGGGCTTAATGGTCAGCCTTGCCCTCTGTAGTCTGCACAGCACCTCCCTAACATGCTGAAGGTGCTCTTGGCAACCATCCAGGTAAGCAAGGGTAAAATCTCCTGCTCCTGCTAGGATATGCTCTGCCTCTGTAAAGTCGATGGGAAATTTTTCAGCCCAAAGGGCATCTTCGTGAACTCATACAAACTGAAAGGAGTCACAAAGGCTGACCTCTCTCTAGACCTGGAAGTCAAGGGCACCTGCCAGTAATCCTTGGTAAGATCAATAGTAGTAAGATACTTAGCCTCATCCAGCTGCTCTAGGGCTTCATCTGTCCTAGGCATGGGGTAAGCATCTGAGTCTGTGTGACTATTTAATTTCCTGTAGTCCACACAGAATCAGATGCCCTTCTTTGGTACCAGCACCAATGGGCATGCCCAGTGACTGCTGGACTCCTGAATTACCCCTAGTTCCAACAATTCTTGTATATCCTCCCTCAGTGTCTGACTCTCTCAGGCACCCTATAAGGGGCTTGCTGAATAGGCCTTTGGGTTCCTGTATCCACATAGTATTGCACCAAGTGGGTGCACCCTGCTTTCCCAGTAAACATGTCCCCAAACTCCTGTAACACTGCTCGGATTTTTCAAACCTGGGTAGGGGATAGCTAGTGGGATATTGCTACCCCTTTCACTGAGGTGTCAGTCTGAGCCTCATTGAGGAGATCAGTCACCAGACCCTGCTCAGACTCCTCCTGCCATCCACTGCAAATACTCAGCACAAGGGCCTCTCTATCATGGTAAGGTTTCAACATGTTAACATGGTACAATTTTTGCCCCCTGCCTAGCAGTTCTACCATGTAGTTACCATCACTGGTTTACCACCTTGAGAGGACCCTTCCCAAGCTGCCTGCAGCTTGTTGTGTCTGACAGGAATGAGAACCATAACCTGCTGCCCTAGAGCATACTCTCTAGCTCGAGCATTACTGTCATACCACACCATTTTCTGCTGTTGCATTTCTGCCAAGTTCTTCTGGGCCAAGCCCATGAGTTTCTTGAGCCTTGTCCTGAGGTTTAGGACATATGCCACAACAGACTCCTTGTGGGATTCACACTCAACCTCCCACTCATCACAAATCAAATCTAGAGGTTCCCTCACACTATGCCCATACAGCAACTCAAACGGTGAAAAACCTGTGGATTCCTGGGGCACCTCTCAGTGAGCAAACAACAGATGGGGCAAATATTTATCCCATTCCCTCTTAAAATGGTCTGCAAATGCCCATAGCATGGACTTGAGTGTAGAGTTTAACCTCTCCACAAGACCATTAGTCTGGGGATGGTAGGAGGTGGTCTTCAGGTGCTTCATCTCACAGTGCTTCAACAGACAAATCAGCAGATCTGACATGAAATTGGCACATCTGTCAGTCAGTACTTCTTTTGGGGAAACCTACCCTGCTGAAAATCTCTGACAAGACATTCACCACCTTTTCTGCCTCAATGGAGGACAGAGCCACTGCTTCAGGGTATCTGGTAGCATAATCTACTACCACTAGGATATACATTTTCCCTGTGGAACTTGGGCTACTCAGAGGCCCCACAATATCCATAGCTACCCTCTGAAATGGCTCCTCAATCACAGGCAAAAGCATCAAAGGAGCTTTCACCTTGTCTCCTGCCTTGCATACTTTTTGGCAATACTCACAGGTCCTGCAGTACCCTATTACATCTCTAGAAATCCCAGGCCAATAAATATTCTGCATACTATATCTCTTGGAATGCTTTATGCCCACATGACCTGCAAAGGGAATATCATGGGCTATGGTTAGAAGTGCCAGATGGTATGCTCTGGGCACTACCAACTGCTGTATTCTCTCACCCTCTAGCCCTCCATCAGGGGTCCACTCTCTGTAAAGCAACCCTTTTTCCCAGTATACAGATTCCCCTTTCCCTTGAGAATCAGGTGCCTCACTGGCTTCCTCCTTCAGGCCTTGTAATGTAGGGTCTAAGAGCTCAGCCTGTCTCAACTCTCTTTCTAACTCTTCCCAGCTCCCCTTCCACAGGAAGTCTGGTATCCTCTGACAGCGGTGCCTCACTGTGCCCCATTGTCAGCCTGGGTACTACTACAAACCTCTGCCCTTGCAGTCACTCTCCCCAAGGGAACATCAATACCCACAAGCAACTGTGGCTCAACTTAAACCTCACTGCTACTGGGTAGCTCCCTCCCTTAAGTAACCACCACACCAGTCCTGGGTATAAGTCTGCGGTCTGTGTGGCCCCCCCCCCTCAGGCTACTTATCTCCAAGCCTGACTGTGTGTAACTGCATACACACAAGGTACTGCATTATCAAAATCATTCCCTATCAGGACATCTGCAAGGATATTCTCAAACAGACCTACTAGCTGGCTTCCTTTTCCATCCTCCCAATCAAGGTGAATCCTAGCCAAATGTATTTGGAATGGGGTCCCTCCTAAAGCTCTGCCTGGAGTAGACTGCCCAAGCAAGTAGTGCTCCTCTTTAACCATTGCAGGTTTCACAATGGTTAGGTCAGAGGCTGTGTCTTTCTTAGCAGTGGCCTCTTTCCCATCCACTAAGACAGGATATAACATCTTGTGGTAGTTTGATAACCTTGTTTTCTCAAGACAATTTACTGCTGGCATTCTGTCATTTCCACTTACTTGCTCTCTCACCTTTTCTTCTCCACCTTGCCTCCATGGGCATCTATATGCTACATGGCCCCACTGGTTGCATTTAAAACATTTAACCCTTAATCCTGGACATGTACCTGAACTAGTGGAATCCCCAGCTACTGGCAGACTCTGTTGGGCAGTCTGGGCTGCCCACCATGGGTTACTTTAGACCCATGAGCAGTACTGGGTATCCCTTTCCTATGCAGTGATGCTCTGCTTGCTAGGTAAAGGTCTTTCTTCTTCCCCAACTTATCTGCAGTATTTTATTGCCTATCGGCTAACCAGATTTTCATGTCCTCAGGCAAAGTACTAAGGGCTTGTTCCCTCACCAAAAGGTCTGCTAGACCTTCAGAAGTGGTGAACTGACATCCACTCACTCAGCTCTGAAAAAAAGTGCTTAGTTCAGCAATATATTCACACACACTTTCATCTGCCTTGTGTCTATGCTCACAAAACTTCTTTTCTTTAAGCTACAGGTGTTAACTTTAAACATTGTAATAAACAAGTTTTAACTGTATTATGATTTAAGCAATCGGTATCAGAGAATTTAGAAATAGCAGTTACAGCTTTACCATGGTGTAAGGGAGTTAGGAACTGTACCCAGAGTCCTTAGTCAACATTATATTGTTTACATACCCTTTCAAACATATGAATGAAACTATAAAAAAGAACAAAACCATCCACAGAGATACACCAACGATGTATTGTATAGTTAAGCGCTTTCATCTGCTGAATAGCTAGACTTCCTCAGAACAAATAAAAGCTCAAAAACAGTCAGCTTAAATACCCCTAAACCCCGCCCAATTCCACAGAATCAGTGGAATTGATTATGGATTCTGGTGTAAAGATAATCTGTTACACCTTGGGTGACTTTAAAGTATTTAATTACAGTCACCTGGATGTTACTGTGAGTTGGGCCAATTTATTTCAAAAGGGGTTGACTTTTGTTCCTGGTCAAAAAGCTAAGTTAGATCAGGTTTTGGTTCAATTTAAATTGTTTTTACGTAAACATAAGTGTTTTATTTGACAATCACAGTCCTAATGTGGGCACACTTACCAATAAAAGACCCAGCACGTTCAACCCACCCCTTCATAAATTGATTTTAGTTTTTGAAAAGCTATGTGAGGATGAAATTAGGAGTATTATTACATGTTCATCTCAATCTCCCAGTAATCTTTCTGGTGAAGAATGTGAGTTATTGAAACAAATCAGGTGTGACACATTGATTAGAATCATGCAGCCAGACAAAGGAGGGGGACTGGTTGTCATGAGTTCCAATGATTATATAAACAAGATGTTTTCTATACTTTTTTCTGACACCTATGAGGAAATTTCTGTCAATGAAATGAACTGGGCACTCAATAGGGTTGATTTGGCACTTGAGGATTTGTTTTTGAATGACCAGATCTCTCTTGGGGACTTAGAATTTATGAAGGTGCAGTTCCCCAGAACCCCAACCATTTTTGGCCTTCCCAAGGTACACAAGTGTTTGGAGGAACCCCCTTTGAGACAGATTGTTGATGTTAATGGTTAAAAGACTTTCTTTATTGTTAAATACATTGACAATGAGACAAAATTAGTTTTTAACAACTATTCTTTTTTGTTGAAATATTCCTGGGATTTTTTATCGAATGTCAACAACAGCATCTATCAGGATGATCTTTTATTTGTCTGTATTGATATCAAGGATTTGTATTCTAGTATACCACATGATATAGGCATTGATTGTTTTTTTCAGTTTTTGGCTTTTCAAACCAGTTTAGGACATGATAAGAGTTTGGTGTTGAGCACTTTGATGGAAATTGTTTTACAGAACAATTTCATTTGTTTTGAAGGTCACCTGTTTAAGCAGACCCATGGTGTTGCAATGGGTGCTGTTTGTGCTCCAGTTTTTGCCAACATTGTGATGGCTTTTTGGGAAACCAACTTCGTGCTCACCTCTGAATTTAGTCAAAGTTGGTCCCTATGCAAACGCTTTATTGATGGCATCATTATATTTTGGCATGCCAGCAGGGAGCGATTAGATAGTTTTTTGAGTTTATTAACAAATCCACTGATTTTTTAAGTTTCACCATGACAGTTGAACTTGTTTTTGTTTGTCTTTTCGGCTTTTCGTTAGGGGTCGCCACAGCGGAACTCCGGTCCACTAATGATTGGCAGTAGATTTTTTTTTATGGTGCAAGTTGCCAGCCCGACTCCCAACCTTCAGCGAAGGCACGCCCATTCACGCATGTCTTTCTGACAGTTGGATGTCACCAGATGCTTTAAATCTACATTATTTAGGAAACCCATTCATTCAAATGCATATTTGCATTTTTGCAGTTGGCATCCATTGCATCAGAAGAAAGCCATTGTCAAAGGCCAATGTGTGAGGCTAGCAAGGATGGTTAGCCAGGAAACATGATTCTTAGTGGAATGTGACAAATTATTAGATATGTTTGTCAAAACAGGGTATCCAACAGATTTTTATATCTGAATTTTTTGCTGAAGTTAAAAGGAAAAGGATGGATGTTTTTACACTCCCCTGTTAGGGAGTGTACAGGTGCCAATTGCCAACAGTGTGGCATCTGATGTTAATCCTTGTACTGGTATGTACAATAAAGCAATGATTTTGCCTTTCAATTTTGCAGTTTAAGGAGATTAAATGGATCATAAACAAGTTTTGGGACATTTTTAGATGTGATTCCAGTGTGTTCAAGAAGGTGGGGGACCGGCTAGTCATTGTTTATTAAAAAGATACCTGTGTTAAAAAGATGACTGAGACAACACTGCTCACAATGTAAATTTGTCCTCGAGGGCACTGAATGTTTTATATATGGTTTTGGTTCCATCAATTTCAACAGGAAATATAATTATGACAGTAAGGGGATTGTCTATGTCGCACTCTGTCAAGGGTGCAGATGTTTTTATACAGGCAAAACCATTAGACAATTCAGATACAGGATATACCAACACAATTACGATATTGGTAAGAGTGATGAGCGTAATGCACTATATAGACATCTTAAGGACGTTCCCACTCACTACTTCAAGTTTACTGTCATTGACTGTGTTGAGCGTGATCCAAGGGGTGGACTGCAAGATATTTATTTGGAGTTTCTTGAACTCAAGTGGCAACTTAGGTGCAATGCTGGACGTCCCTCTGGGCTCAATTATGTCATTTCAATTTCTAGTCTTTTAAAATTGAAATCTATGTTAACTATTTAATCTCAGTGTTTAATCTTGTATTATATGTATATATATATTTATGTATATATTTTTTTCATATGTCAATTTTTATTATTCATTTCATTTATACTGTTTTATATTTATAATTATATTTTTTATCAGTAGGTTGTGAAAAACCTTCTTTTCACATATCTTCATTACATGTTGTGTGATGTTTGAGATTTATTGGATTGTTTGGGTAAGGATTAGAGTATTTAAGCTGACTGTTTTTGAGATTTTATTTGTTCTGAGGAAGTCTAGCTATTCAGCACATGAAAGCGCTTAACTATACAATAAACCGTTGGTGGATCTCTGTGGATGCTTTTGTTCTTTTTTTTTTTCTTGTTGAGTTTTCACAGTTTGCAGTTTGTGATGAATGAAACTATCAAAATTATACCCCTCTGTAAATTGTGGAAGAAATTTACATTCATGACCCTGGCAAAGAGTCAGCATCTCCTTTTCATGTTGCCTCTGCCTCTCATTCTCTTCAGCTTCCAGACATTTCAGTCTCTCTACTTCTAATTCCATTTGTTTCTGCTGCCACAGTCTCTTTGCTGATTCTTTTTCCAAACATTTGGCCTCCAGTTCACGTCTCCTTAATTCCAGATGGATTTTTAATTCCTCTGTGGAAAGATTGAACTGTCTGTTTTCTAAGAGTTGTACCTCTCCAAGACCAGCCTGGTTGTCCTCTTGATTGCTGGTTTGTGATGCAGCTGTGCCCAAGGCTGCAATCATTTCTGCTTTAGTCAGGTTAGCATGCATCAGTCCTTTAGCCAACTGGCTCCTTGTCAGCTTGCCATACTCCTCTGTTGACACACTTGCAAAAAAAAAAAAAAATAATAATAAAACAATAGTGATATGAAACTCTGAATGTTCACTGTGTGGCTGATTGAAATTACAAAAACCTTGCTTAGTGACCATTGTTTACAGGCTACAGGAATTCAATATCCAAATCACTGCAAGACAATTAATATGTGATGTGGATATCCCACCACTGCCAACCAATTAATAAGTGACACCCCTATACTGGCCCAGTAATCAAGGAGTCTCAATCCTCACCACTAGCACCAGTGAGGGACACATACATTGGGAGGATGACAAGTACACACACAGTAAAGTACAGTTTTCCTTAAGAGCATAGAGATCACAGTCAGTCTGGGGCTGTTTTCTCTTTCTCCAGATCCCCAGTAAGACTCTTCACTGCCACAGCTATAGGGATGAGATCTCAGTTGAATGGCCAAGCCAAGACCTCCAGCACCCTCTTTGTCCAACCAGTGCTTCGTGTCCCTGCCCAAGTTACTGACACACACCCAGTTTGAGATTTCATTTACACACACACACACACACACACACACACACACACACACACACACACACACACACACACACACACACACACACACACTCCTGGGAAAGGCTGGCACAGGTTTACTAGCTATGCCCCCTTCTGCCCATACTACAAGGTAGTTCCAACTGCCACCAGCCACTCTTTATCAGCTACTTTAAGGCCCTTAACAAAAGGTGCCAATCCTACTGTGGAATGATACTATTAACCCAAATGGTAGTCTGACCAAGAGCAAGGCTATTTAGGAGTGGCCTGTGCAGTGTCACCAAATAGATATGCAAGTAGCCTAAGAGCATAAATATCTCTAAAAGGAGCAGCCACAATTGAAAGGTTTAACTATATTTAATAATAAATAATAAAAGAACAAGACAATATTCAGTAAGTAATCAGTTATATCAGAGTTAAAAATCACAAGAAATACTTAAAACAACATTGCAGGACAGTCTCAAATAAAAAACATCTAAGCTGTACTTTATTATATTCCCATCTGAATCTAAAAGAGTTACTATCCCATAGAAACGTATTTACAGCAAGGCAAGGTGAGTTGATGTTTCCCAGCTCATGCTGTCTGGTCAAAGACAAATACAAAATGCCCCCTAGCTCTCTCAGAGAGTGCCCAAATTAATATCAAATATTACTGCTGGGTTAGCATGGATAACATCACTTTTTTGTCACCTGAATTTAGTTCCCAAGCTAAATCCCCATTGTCAGAAACTGTCAGCATTTTAGCATCTCCCTGTGAAAATACAAATTCCTCAGATCTTTGCAACTGCTGGAAAACATACAACAATAAAACACTTACAAAAGAATGCAGAAGGCACCCTAGTTATAGATATCCTGTCTCCTTGCTGCACTGAAACTAACTTTTTTATTACGTGGTTATAAACCAATTTAATTTAAACTATTTTGCAAGTTAACCTTTTATGTTCCATTTGCCACTGTTAAAAATATATACATTTACACAGTTATAGTAGTTTATATACATTTCTGTTCTAAGCCAGCAGGGCATGCTGTGGTTATATTTTAGCTTAGTACATAACATGCAGTTCTGTATGCCGTGGTGGTACGGCGGTAGCATTGTTACCTCACAGCAAGAGGTTCTCCCGTTCGATTCTCGGCTTGGCTTGGGAGTACCTTCTGTGTGGAGTCTGCATGTCCTCCCCCTGGTTGGGTAGCGTTCAAAAGACATGCTTGCATAAATGGGCGTGCCTTCATTGAAGGTTGGGCGTCGAGCTGGCACCTCGACGTTTTGTAAAAAATCTACTGCCAATCATTAGCGGACCGGAGTTCTGCTGTGGCAACCCCTTACCGGGAAAAAGCCGAAAGAGTAACAACAACATAACATGCAGTTCTAACACAGTTGTAAGCACAAGCATCGTACATGAAGCATGACAGTATTCATAAATGACACATGACCACTTACAAAATTCCAGATAGCTGGGCTGGCAGTATCTCCTTCTGTCATACTTCTATATAAATAATAATATTCTCAAATGACATAGACTTATTAAAAAATTCCAGATAGCTGGGCTGGTAGTATTTCCTTCTGTTACATTTCTATAAAAATCATATTAATATTCGCAAATGACATAGAATTATTTACAAAATTCCAGCTAGCTGGGCTGGCAGTATTTCCCTTTGTCACACCATTCACCACACTGCCAGATCTTTTAATTGTTCATAAAAACAATATTTATTGTTTTGTTTTATATAGCAATCTGATAAACATAAGCCCCGGGATTCATGAAGCTCGGCGCAAGGCCGGCGTTAGGCTTGCGCTGACCGTGCGGCGCGAAGATGGCGCAGTAGTGCCAAATACATATTAATGAAGGCATGCTGCCGCCACAGCCAAGTGCATAGGAAAGGAGCGCGAGTGCATAGGGCGTGTCGAAGTGCCGCACAGAGGTGTGGAAATGTCAGCTGTCGACGTGCAACCTAAAATGCTTGCATATAACAATTTGCAAGCAATAGTAATCACATCTGTCAGTGTTCGTGGATACTGAAACGTATGCAAAGCATGCAAGACGGTTCCTGCAAACACAAAATGAAGAAGCAAACACAAATGCACGGTAGGGAATAACGGGTCCCTATCCCGCGAACAAATGACATTGAAAACCATGTGCCAGTAGTCCAACGCAGTGTAGATAGTTATACCAAGTGGAAGTGAAACACATCATATGTTAGCGCGCCACCAATAGGTACGTCCAGCCCAATGGTCAGGGTCACCAGCTGACCCATATTGTGAGGGAGGGTACACAGATGGGCAGATGTGTCCATAACAAAAAACACGATAAATGTACACATCTAGCAACTGCATGACCGAATTATATCCCACAACTCATGTAATAGTCACATACAATAAGTATGTCCGTATTTCACATACCAAATGTGACAGGAAATAGAATAAGCATGTAAACGAAACAGAAGGAGCATATAAACTGCTACAACAATAAGGCAACATGTAGGCTGAAAGGAACAGTATTATCCGTGCTATTGACTGTGGGTACGTGTTGCCCAGTACATTCGGATATGTGTCCGGAATCTATCCCATCCTGGACATAGGAAAAGGTGGCATCCTACCAATGATTAGAACAGTCGGCCAAAATCCGCACATCAGCGGTCCAAGCCAAACTTGTCAGGATGTGTCACAGTTGAATGGGTATTACCCGGGTATACCAACCATGTCATGAAAGTTAAGTATGGGCATGTACCTACGTGCGTGAGGTATAGCATGTGGAAGGTCAAACATGGCAGGGTAGTCCACACAACCATACAGGTACCTGACATATGTAGGGTATGCAATGTGTTACCTTGACCGTGTCATGGGCCATCAACCAAAGCTGTGATGGATGGAGTGTCAGGAATATGTGTGTGTGGGGGATGGGTAATGGTATAATCCTCCAAGGCGACACTGTGTCGTATGCAGAATAGGTGAACCGGAGGTGTATGAGGGAGACGTGGGTGAAGCAGAAAGAAACACAAAAACATGTATACACATCTGCAATACAATCAGACAGGTCATACTGTATTACACAATCCCACAAACATATGAATATTAAAATGTGTGATACAAATGTATAGACATGTCACCGGCACATACCCACAGATTGGTCCTGATGGAACTGGCCATATTAAATGCAACACACCTGGATGCATAATGGACTACCCAGCATCCCCTGAACAGCACACAACCTGCTCCCATACCTGAACATCCACCAAATACAGCCATACTTGGCCTACTGGTTTGGTGCAGCCACATCTACACATAGTGACCACTATGCATATGTAGTATGTAGTGTCACCCTAGGCAGTTTCAGGATTGCAAACTATGTATCCCTTGCATGTAAAACCCCTAGCTCATTTTCATAATGCCAGAAGAATGGTCGGTATTTGTCTTGTTTTGGTCTTGTTCAATTTTTGGGATATCCTTCATGGGATAAGTAACCTGTGTAAACATTAGAATGGGTATGAAGACACGAAGTCCAGTCCTGTAGATATCCGGACACAAGTTGGAAGGTGCAGTAGTGGTGCACGAGACTGTCCAGCCCTAGATGGTCATGCAGAACCTACTACCCAGGATCAAACAACTGCCCGTGACGCACGTGTCCCGACACGAATAAGCAAGAGAATATGTTGCACACATTCGCATAGTGGCACATGGTATAAGGGTGATGAAGGCACTGACGTAAACAGGATACCCCCTGATCCACTGTGTGAGGGACAATTAATGTGTGTGTGTAGGTGTGACCTGACCAACAATGATACAATGCCAAATGTCCTGTGATTGTAGGAAATAACTATGTACCATACTGCATGTAACAGTTGCCTAAAGCGGTCACATCAGGATAGAATAAACGTAATTTGTAGAAGAAACAGGCAAACAATGAAAGTGCCAAAGGTATAAGGCTCACAGCTAGGAAACAAATGAATGTTCTAAACCTGCACTGACCGTGGCTATGTATTGGCCCAAACAATCTGGTGTCCGCAGTAGGGTTACCATCTGTCCCGCTTTGCGAGGGACAGTCCCTCTTTGGACAGTTGTGTCCTGACAAAATACATTACAAATGGCAAATGTCCTGGGATTGTAGGACATAATTATGTCCCATATGTTATGTAATAGTTGCAGAAAATAATTATTTCAGTATCTAAAATACCTAAATGTTACAAGAAACAGAATAAGCAACTAAACCGCTACAACAATAGGCTTTTATGTAGGCAAATAAGTAAAGTTCTATCCTTTGCACTGACCGTGGGTTATGTGTCGGCTTGTAAAATCTGATGTGTGTTCCAAAAATGTCCCATCTTGGCCATTTGCAAAGGTGGCAACCCTAGTCCCCAGAATACATCCCAACCTGTACATATGACAATGTCAAGGCTACCAATGGCCAGAGCATTCACACAATAACTGGCCAGCCTCTTAACCAGTCACAAAGCCAGTGACCTCTGGGGGAAAAGTGTTGAATGAGAATGACTTCTTACAACAATGAAGAGTAACAGACACATTTAATTGCAGAAAATTAGTAGTATTACGAATCTGTCAACACGTTCCAAGTTAATAGAACTAATATGGTAGAAGTGTCCGTGATTGTCGCCGAGTTGTCACAGCCTTGTCCCTGTCACTGTAGAAATGAGTCCCCGAGTATCACAGAGGTCCGTACACATAAGTACAACAACCAACTGTCACATCTATTGACAGGACTATTGCATACCTGTAGTGAATTTATAACTGATGTCCAGAAAAATATTCATTGTATCTATAAATGAATGAAACAGTCAAATGGGAAGGGAAACACGTGGAAACCCCCCCCCCCAACCTGCATTATGTAGTGGAACCACTCCCCGCCCTAAATTATGTAGCGCCAACCCAATAATGTGGTCAGAGGTGCCCAAACACCTGCGTCTGCAAACACAGGTAGACTGTTAAAATCTGGACTAACTCTGTCCATGTGCTACGTCTGACCTTTGAACAGTGCCAGGGCAGTTCTAGTCACCAGTCGGCCGAGGCTAAACCCAGACCAGCACATGAACACCCTGACAATCAAACATGTGTATGTGCAAGTACTATAAGCGTAGGAGTTCTGAATGTCCTTGGAGTGAGTAGACATGTAGCACTGGTCCAGAGCAGTAGGAAACAGGGACTGTCCTAATTGTAGTACTGCGGTTTTCCCAGCAGGAGAATGAATGCCTGCTGTGTAAGGGAAGCAGTGAGGCATATGTCAGAGTAGCTATGAACTATAGGTATACACATAAATGAGCCAGAACAACAATAGTGTAGTGGTTACAGCATCCACTCAACGTAAAGGCATTCCTGGTTCAAGTACGACTATAGCACATATTAATTGTGTAATGAATGCTTCTGTGCTGTAAAGCCAACATTTATACATGTAATGGTGACCGTGTTCGCATGGGTCCGTTAACCGGATTCCATCAAAGTGGTACTTTCATAAGGAATAAGGCACATGTAAGAAGTGCCTGTAAACATATGTAACTCAGAATAAGTACATGCAAGTGCGCCTGCGTGGGTGTATGCAGCTATTAGCATAGCAAATGTATGTTGTCTTGTACAGCTGTAACTTTTTTATATATATATATATATATAGATAGATGTGTGTATAGATAAACATCTACAGACATAATAGAAATATGCAATTATATATCTACATATTTATCTATATATACATATATATATAGATATATATAGATATGTAAGGAACGCCGAAAGACAAAAGCAAACATAAGGGTTGTGAAGGGAATCCAGAGAAAGTAAAGAATTATAAGGTGCTCGGAGCATATGTCACATAAAGCTGCACAAGTGTGAGTAGTGCACCGCTCTTCACACCAGAGGCAGGGTTATACCAGTGGCCATAACATCGTTGAGGTGCTACGTCAACATTGTAAACAGACGGAATGTAGTACATGTTGCGACCATCTACACTTGTAACCCGCAAATCGTTCGTAATCCATAAGACCAAGAAAGGCACGTATGTGCAAATATGAATGGATGGTGAGCCTGTGAATACACGAGGCGGTACAAAATGTGTGTAGGGTCCCAACTCTCATGTGTAAAGGTGTGTCATGGCTGTGATATCAGGTGTATAATTGCTGTTATGCATGGAAACTCAACACGGGTGTGCAGGAGAAACTATGGATATGCGATTATGGACACAGAAGTGCTAGGGTATGTTGCGCCGGGTGCAATGGAGCAGCCCGTGGAGGTCAGCTAGTACGTAGGTGCGATTCCCAGATAGAGCGTCGTTTGCATGGAGACATGCGTGAATGGGCATGACGTTGTGCATCAGGGCTGGCAGCCCAGAACATAAAACCTATACGCCACCCATGAGCGGAACGGAGTTCTGCTGTGACAACCCTAAACCGGGAAAAGCAGAAAGACACAACTACATGAAGACAACAAAATGTTGACGTACAGTCACAGTAACACAAACACACATCCTATCAACAGTAATATGAATGTGCACAGAAACAAACACAGTAGAAGGAATAATAGGCTGTGCATATGAGTAATAAGTCCAATTACACTGTATCACATCCCATTTAGCAGCGGCACCCCAGACATGAAAAACGTGCGACATCTGTCCGCTGCATAACGTGCAACATACTGATCACAAGTTCACCAGAGTGAAGTGTCGGTGTCATAATGACTAAGGCAATAGTATGCTGTTGAAGCAGAGATAAAACCCAATACGCATGTGTAAGTGTCCATGTCCGGGAAATGTATAGGTTAACGGACACACAGATGTATATATATATATATATATATATATATATATATATATATATATATATATATATCAAAACGTATATATACATATATCTATATTAATTTACATACACATATATATTCATATGGATATATATATATATATATACACACACAAGGATATACTACAGATATATATAGATAAATATATACACAAACAACAGGTAGTGATATATACACATATACACAAAACTAAATATATATGTCAGTGTAGATATACACATGTACATAAATAGGTTACTTCACAGCAATTAGGCATAACATATAAACAGCCCGGGCATATGTGACTGGGAGGTCCAATAAATAAACGTTGTACCCCCCATATCGCCCAGCTAGGCCGGACAGACATACAGACAGGCAATACAGATCAATACACTGCCGCTGTCCAAACCACCAGTAGGAAAGTACCAGTAGAAGAGTTCTGCAAGGTCTACACTTTAAACATGGATAATGGTGTCCCTTGCGGTACCCCAAAAATTCAGGGTACGTGTGACTCTGCTGACATTAATACGAGCAGGATGTAGGTGTAGATGGAACAGTAGGTTGTGCAAGTGTGATAATACATGGGTTGACAAAACGTACATGTGTCCCGAGACGGGGAGAGTGGGCAATGTGTAGGGGTGTGCTCATACCCCAGCTGCGCTCGCAGTAAGTATTTGTCACAACAGCTGTAGAGGGGTTCCAGGTAGGTGGACCATGGGTATGCAATAATGGGCTTAAGTGTGCGGGTGCTGGTTGGCAGGGATGTAGTAGGCCCGCCCAGTGGAAGTCATTAATATTCCTATGTGGGCATAGCATACGCCTACACCTCCCAAACCTGAAGAGCACATCTACCGGATAGTTTGTAAACCATCAGGGGAATACAGAGACCAAATTAGTGCCGTGTACCCGATTAGCATGGACGTCCATAGTTATGTATCAGAATGTAACAAAGTCCAACTAAACACTTCCAGAACTAGTGATATTAGGTGAACAGGTGGCAGAATACAGGTAATGACAGATGACAACATGTATGAGTCATAAACAGCATATACCTCAACAAACGTGAATGAATACATATGCTCTGTGACTGTGAATGTATCTGGTTAATAGAACCAATCATCTAAATGTGTCCCACAGGGTGTTATGCATTGTTCCTGATACAGTGTTCATTCAAACCCATTGGTATGTGAGTTCTGCTACTGATGGAAAGTGCATAATTTGCTGACAACTTTAGGTAGATGATAGCATAATAGAAGAGGTTCAACACCCATATGCCTGCGAGGGACACACCTGTCTGGGCAGTTGTGTCCTGCAAAATGACAGTTATGGCACATGGCCTGTGAGTTCATGAATGGAGGCTATATAGTGTGTGTAGTGGTGTCAGACATCAATTTGTTGTATCAGTAACAGCTACATGTAATAGGAAACAGTATTATCAATTATAATGCTACATGAATAACCTTAACGTATGCAAACCGTGGAAGTCATCCATTTACTACTGGCTGTGGGTATGTGTTGCCTTGACACATGTGATAGCTCTACATATAGGGTCTATAGGGCCGCCACCATTCTGAATGGCCAAAGTGGAACCTGCTCTGTAGAAATGACGGACGTACCAGGGCAGAACATACCTACAGCCATGCATAGTACAGAAATATACATATCGGAACAAATCAAAGCGTAGTCTAGCAGCAGTAAAGTTGCTTATGCTACTACATATGACATATCGACATGTCAGGTATACAAGACCTGTAACAAGCAACCAATACAGACATGTACAACATGAGAATGTCCCCTAATCAGGACAATGCAATGGCTAGAGTATTGTCCATACCACTCAACTGTCCCTGAATGTCAGGTATGTCCCTGAGTTTGACTGAAAGTTTAACTCTGTCCCTCTTAATCCCTCCTAAAATTAGTGGCTGTTGAAGGAAATGTGGTGAATTACACTTATTGACTAATGACAATAAGTGTTATAAACAACTGTTACTGCAGAATATGTGTATTAAGTCATATGCTCTGATTCTGTCAATGTTTCAAGTTAATAGCACTACTTTTGTAAAAGTGTCCCTGATTTTTTTCTTGACCTGTCCCTGATTCTGTAGAAATGTGTCCCTGATTGGTGGAGAGTCCTGGTATTGTCATTGAGATATGCGTAATGAGGGACTGTCCCATGCAAAGTGGGAAAGGTGTCACTCCTACAGTCTCCCGTCGTGCAATCTGAAAGGTGGACAATGTGCAGTAGGTATGCGGTAGCATAACTCGGTGGACAGCTGCGTTAACAAACTCAAGTCACATGTCAGCATTGCAGAGTATCAGTTCCCATGTATCAGGCAGATGGGAGCAGATCGTATGAGGAACATGCATATAATATGATTACGCCACTGGACAGGCCGCCGAGTCCGTACAGTCGAACGCCTGTTGTCGCAAAATGGTTACACATACTCGATACTGTAGTCATGTAGTCCGATGTAATACGCATCACAAGGGATCGCACACAGTAAGCGTGAGTGACAAATGTAAACGGAAATGTCGGTGAGCGAGCGGCTGTAAGCGTGTTTGTCTACCAGGATGCCAGTGATGCACTGTCAAAGAAATGTGGTGTCTAAACGTGTATAAGGTGCTGTGACCAGAGGTCAGCAGTGCTTAACACTGTGCAAACCCACGCACAACTGCTCCCACCTGCTGGAATGTGCCTTACCCAGTCTGTATCCAAAGGCATCGGCCTGTCCGCAGACAAAGAACCGCCCTATAGACGTGTTGGTAGCAGTACCCTGCGCACATAGCTCATGTGAATTAACAATAGACCATGGCATATGTACAGACAATAGATCACACACAAACTATACAGTGCAGACATTCAACAGTATAGCAATGCACTGGCAGATATGTCCGGACCACTGGTGTATGCATGCCTGGCCGTCCTGTGTTTCAGTGTGTGAGCATGCCCAGTATGACTGTTACGCATGTTGTCGGCCGACATTACCGTCATACCGTCATGTGTGTGAGCATGCCAAGTATAGTCAACTGTATTGCATGTGTCACATGTCCAGATAGTTAGTACTGTGTTGCTTACCCCTCCGTTCTACACAGACAGGTGTCATGCTGTGTCTGCAGGGTAGCTAATGGTCATGTGGCATTGACAGTTGCTACATGTCTGCATAGTGTGGGGGACATCCAACCACAACCACAGTCCTACACAGCACCGTGGGTGGCGCACATGACTCTTACATGTGTAGGTTTGACGGGGGCACAGCCAACAGCTGTACACATCTGCCGCTACTGTACTGGTATGCTGGGTACTCCATGTCAGTGTGTGGACCTACCTAAATTGCTGGTTGGAGTGATACCAGGGTACGTCATTTCCCAGCTTTAATTACCAGCACAGTGGTGTTGGACGTCCTAGCTTACACAACCTACATCAAACTGCCTGGCCTGCTGTAGTCTGTGTGTGTCTTAGGGGGTTGGGGTCATTCATTGGGCATATCCATAGGCCATCGTATATCATTTGTCTGTATTGGTCCACATCTGTCCAGCTGCATGGAACATGTGTGGGCTGTACGGACACACATGATGGTCAGCCCATAATCTGCAGTGGGTTAGGACACCCTGTGTACTACAGGCTACCACTGTGACCCCCATATGTGCTACAGAGGTCATGGTGCCATTATGGATGTGTACTGTCTGCTGTCCTAACATTTGGCCACCACAGTCACTTGTATGCTCACATACATACCATAGCAATGGGTAACTACACATTCTAATACAACTGCCACTTGTTAGGTCAATAGACATACCTTGGGTGTGTTCCGGACTTGAGGATGGTGCTGGAGTGCTGCCTATGTCGGATGCACACAGTGCACCTCCTATACATGGCCGAGCACAGGTAGTGTCATGTTTGGCATCCATTGTACTGTGTGCGGGTCAGAGAGGGGAAATCCGTGGGTACCTACTGTGTCAGTGCATATGCCTTGTGTTGCCTCTTTGCCAAGGGCAGGTCATACTGTGCACGGGCTTTTGCCGACTGTGCCCTGCTCTTGTAGTTCCTTCACCAAGTCACACTGTACCTGTACAGGCCTTGGCAGTGGTGTTGGTCTGTGTGGCCCTGCCCCATGCTGTTCCTGCTGCAACTGTTACTGCAGGATAAGATTGTGTAGCGCACCAAATACCATAACAACTTGTATGCATGTAGCTTGTGAATACTGCAGAGCTCCAACAGATGTGTCCGGATACCAGAACTGTGAACTGAGCATCCCAAACACATGCACAAGTCAGTATAGTGTGAGAGTTCAGGTGTGTGTGCATTGCTGATGGGTGTCATCAGCCACAACACCAGTGTTTACCCAGCATCCCCCACTAGGAGACTGTAGGGGATGTCCATATTGGCATTGGTGTGCTACAGCTGTGTCAGAAGCCATACATCGGACTCATCATAGCTTCCAGGGCAGACAGCACACACATTCAATCTCATGCCCTGGCCATTGCATATGGCCTAGCTGTTGGATGGTATGCCCCTGCAATGAATGTAGGCCCTACCCCGCTCACCAGGTGGTGCTACAGTGTGTATATGTGTCCAGGCTATAGCACCCAGTACCCCAGGGTAGTCATCCATGTGGTTGAACAGATGCACATTGCTGGTCTACTAATCACGTGTGTTGAGGACATGTACGTGCTCAGTAGCATGTGTTGACATGGCATCTATGAACTGGTGCAATACTCTGGATGCAGATGCCTGTGAGATACCCATGATATCCCCAGTTGTGATATGTGAGGTACCTGTGGCTAGTACACCTAGGCCAACGCATACCATGGTATCCACTGTGATGTGTTTCCCTTGGCCTGTTTGATGTGTCAGGTGTGGCAGGCACAGGTCAACAAGCTGCTGTAGGATGTCTCTGTCCACCACATAGTGCTCCACCATCCCCAGCCCATGTAGCCCCTGGTAAGTCACCCTCGGTCTATAAAGTCTTATGTCACCCCAGTAAGGGTTGTTTGGCAGCATACACATCCTCACTGCCCCAGCCTCCTGCACATGTTGGTATATGTTGCCTGCTGCAGCCCTTCTCATTTGGTTGGACTGTGTCGTGAAATGTCCCCGCAGGTATACACTGGTGGTGTAGAGTGCAGACGAAACCTGTGTGAATGCTGCTTGCTCGCATTACCGTACTGTTCATGTGTGGGCTGGCCATGTCATCTGTTGATTGTGCTGATCAACACCTGTTTGTGCAGCCTGTACACCCTGACTACCCCACCACTGCTGTCATCCCTCCCAATGTCACCAGGCAGGTATAGACACACCCCTCGCTTAGGTGTGCTAAGGCAGGGGCACTCCCGAGGCTCAGTTCTGCAATGTACATACAAGTATGCCTGACCCCCCCTCCCATGCTGTCAACTATATTCGAGACCTGCACCCAGATGACTACACACATACACTCCAGGGACCAGCATCGCACCCTGGTGATAAATGTGACACACTATAGTCAACCTCATCTGCCTAGTATAGTCTTCTAATGAATAGTTATATGACCCACACCGAACCTCCAAATTAATAACCACTGCTCAGTGTTGCTCAGATCCGTACACAACTGGCAACAGGTGCCTTACTATCACCATATTCGATGTCCCATGGTCTTCCCAGCAACAAAGTAACCAGTGTCTACACGACTACAGCCCGTGGCCCTGCACACTACAGATGATGTGCATTACCACCACGCGATGGCAGATATATGTAGATCCCAGGTTATCACGTACAGATCATCTGGCACAAACATAAAATAGTGCTGATGCCCCCAGACATATATGTTCACATCTATGTCCACCTCTACATCAGCATATATCATATATATTATTTGTATACATATATACATGGACATGTATATATATATATATATATATATATATATATATATATATATATATATATATATATATACATGTACACACATATGTAGATATGGCATCTATATCACAACAGCGGACCACATGACAGCAATGCATTAGACAGGAATGAAAAGGAAACTACATGTGTCACCTGCATCATGTAGTGTTGTTACTATTAAGGCACGTGTGTTATATTGCGTCACACGGGTCAGACTGTATCAAGGGTAAGAGTAGGGCTGCTGACAGTTACTCACCAGACCTACTGGCAAATGTATGTGTTGACAACCCAGTGTCTTGGCAGAATATGCGGGCTGTGGACACTATATAGGTCAGCAACAAAACACACTGAACACATCCGGCAGCTAGCCACCCACAGATACCAACACATACGGTATAACTGCCAAACACACACACCTGCCATGCCTTGGAATCGAGCACCAACCTGTCTAGTATACCACACTACAGCATTATGCAGTAACAGAAAGCACTACCGAGTTCCAGCATCATCGCACTCCCACAGGCATACATCTAGGTGGATGACATAATCCGCAAAGGCAAAGACGCCAATAGGGAATGTATGGGGAGTGAGCCATCTAAAAGCATTACTCTGTCCCCAGGCAGCTGGAAACACACACACACACTTAGCAGGGCTGGGAGTCGAACATACACCTAACTACCTTATCACACTACAGCATTACGCAGTTACAGAACACGCTATCGAGATTACTGGAACACAGCACTCCCAGAGGCATACTTCTAGGTGGATAACATCATCCGCAAAGGCAAAGATGCCAATAGGGAATGTATGTGGAGTGAGCCATCTAAAAGCATTACTCTGTCCTCAGGCAGCTGGAAACACACACACACACACTTGGCAGGGCTGGGAGTCGAACATACACCTAACTACCTTATCACACTACAGCATTATGCAGTTACAGAATGCACTAATGAGATTACTGGAACACAGCACTCCCAGAGGCATACTTCTAGGTGAATGACATCATCCGCAAAGGCAAAGACGCCAATAGGGAATGTATGTGGAGTGAGCTGTCTAAAAGTATTACTCTGTCCCCAGGCAGCTGGAAACACACACAGACACACACACACACTTGGCAGGGCTGGGAGTCGAACATACACCTAACTACCTTATCACACTACAGCATTACGCAGTTACAGAATGCACTACCGAGATTACTGGAACACAGCACTCCCAGAGGCATACTTCTAGGTGGATGACATCATCCTCAAAGGCAAAGACACCGATAGGGAATGTATGTGGAGTTAGCCATCTAAAAGCATTACTCTGTCCCCAGGCAGCTGGAAACACACACACACACACACACACACACACACACACACACACACACACACACACACACTTGGCAGGGCTGGGAGTCGAACATACACCTAACTACCTTATCACACTACAGCATTACGCAGTTAGAGAACGAGCTACCGAGATTACTGGAACACAGCACTCCCAGAGGTATACTTCTAGGTAGGAGACATCACCCGCAAAGGCAAAGACGCCGATAGGGAATGTATGTGGAGTGAGCCATCTAAAAGCATTACTCTGTCCCCAGGCAGCTGGAAACACACACACACACACACACACACACACACACACACACACACACACACACACACACAAACACACTTGGCAGGGCTGGGAGTCGAACATGCACCTAACTACCTTATCACACTACAGCATTACGCAGTTACAGAACGCACTACCAAGATTACTGGAACACAGCACTCCCAAAGGCATACATCTAGGTGGATGACATCATCCGCAAAGGCAAAGACACCGATAGGGAATGTATAGAGAGTGAGCAGTGTAAAAGCATATTACTGTCCCAAGGCAGACGTAGACAAACACATGGCAGTGGTGTGAGTGGGACAACTGCCTATCTACGGAGCACTATTACAACACTGCATAGATACGAGATGCGCTACAGACAGTACGGACATCTGTTGCCTGAATGACCACCATCGCTATACAGGATCTCAATGGCCATGCCCATACACAGAGGCACATCACCGACACAAGGTGTCACGGGGCATGCTCACACACTTAGTATCACACGTCCGTTTGGAATGTACTGTGTGTCCATCTACACAACAGCGTACTGGGCATGCTCACACACTTAGCAGTAGCAAAGGGCTGTCTTGCATGCACACGGATTCTAAACACGGACGGGCACAGTTTGGAATGTACTGTGTGTCCATCTACACAACGGAGTACTGGGCATGCTCACACACTTAGCAGTAGCAAAGGGCTGTCTTGCATGCACACAGATTCTAATCATGGAATGGCACAGTTTGAAATGTACTGTGTGTCCATCTACACAACGGCGTACTGGGCATGCTCACACACTTAGCAGTAGCAAAGGGCTGTCTTGCATGCACACGGATTCTAAACACGGAAGGGCACAATATGGTGTTACTGTCCCCACGTACATGAAGGTCACTCACATGTACTGACCAGTACACACTCAAGAGCCATCACAGATGTCTCAGGTGCAGATCTCAGAGGTAAATGTCGCATTCTACTATGTAGTCCTCAGACATCACCATGTCCTTGGACCAGCAACACACATCCATACATTACCACAACACCGTGTGACTCATGACCAGTGGACTGTACATAGGTCTACAGCAACTGTGCAGACTACACATGTACTGACAGGGTTCCATCATGTGTTATGCAATGCAATGATACCACTGTACATAACCAGGTCGGCTCTACACGTAACAGGGGCCCTGGGTCTTATACAGCTGTGACAGATGACTGTTGCTGTACACCAAAGAACACACATGTTTGGATATGACATACATGTAATCGCAGTGGATATGTGCATGGACCACACACACACACACACACACACACACACACACACACACACACACACACACAACACATATATACATAGCATAGCTTTTGCTGTCCTCCATGCAGACAAGTGACTACAGCAATCACACGCATGCACATGGAAGGTAGGTCCATGGCTGTTGAATGCTAACAGTACATGAGGCAGCAATGTTGACCGAGGAAACATTCCCTCTGTACTAGTTACCCATGACACCCATCATATCATACAACAGTCCATGTGTTATGTATGTCATCACACATGTCCACCAACTGCAATGCATACAAACATGGCTACATGACAGGCATGTAGGACCAACACACATGTACATGTAGTGGTGTGGATGCAGCTACCATGCATGTGCAGTAGCTGATGTATGTAATTCATCTGTGCCTAACTACAACATGCAGTTGCAATGCAGCCCCATCATTGACACCTGTATATGGTGAAATACTGACAGTATGGTAGGATGTACATCAGGTATGGATGAATCTGTGTACATAAAGTGGTGATCCACCTTTGCAGATGGATGTTTGCCGAGGATGGCTCACAGGTGTGTCACAAGCCATCCTACCATTACATGTGCAAACAGTACGCTATGTTACTGTTACTTGATGGTGAAGACATAAAACCTACACAGCGGTCAGGGTGTTACTGACTGTAAGTCACTTCACACCTGTAACACTTACATCCTCCCATGTGCATATAGCAGCACAATTGCCGAAGGTAGCTTTGGTACACATAATGCGGCCAACACTGCTGCATGTCTGTCAGACGTATCATCATATAGCAGGTGTATCATTCACAGTACTGCCATGTGTGTTTGCTTGTGTGACCATATATGCCACATATGATGGGGAATACATCCCAATAGTTACACATCCCTGTACACTGTTGTAGAGATCTGTATATACTGCAGTGTGGAAAGCATGACATAGGTAGGGGTGGTGTGTGTATCACACACATGTCAGCTATCTGTATGTGAATGACATTTGTGGACTCCACAGTGTGTGTGTGTGTGTGTGTGTGTGTGTGTGTGTGTGTGTGTGTGTGTGTGTGTGTGTGTGTATGTATGTATGGCTGTCTGGTGCATGGAGTGAGGGTGTATGCTACCATACAGAACAGACAGGATCCCTAAACCCTCATGGTGATGCAGTCTACTACCCTGTTGATGCCATCGGTCTCAGCCTTACTGGCTACCTGTACATGTTCATTCTCTGTGCACGTCGTGTGGGTGCACAGTACTGTGAGGGTGATTACCACATAGGCAGGGGTCCTTACCTCAACACTATCGAGTGTGCATTATAGTGTTGTTGACCCCGTGAGTGTGGGCATGTTACTGTGTGTTTCTGTGTATGTCTGTGTGTTTTCTCAGCCTGTAATGTGACAGGTATTACTGCTACACAGCGAGGCCTCATGCTATCAAGTGGCTTCTAACATTATCATCGGACAGACCACTGTGTAAACCCCCCGCACCATGTCAACATACCTGTGATGTGACCTGGTATGGATGTCCCGTCTCTAGCCACTGTAGCCTATTAAACAGCCCACATGCTTCTGGATCAGTAGATGTGTGGACATCTGTGGTATGGTAGCCTTTCTAACAGTCAGGTTGAGGCTACGTATAGAATGCTGGTATTGCCATACATGCCTATGAATACTCCACATTTACACATGGGAAACTGCAAACACTGCTACTTGTTGGCACATGCAAGTAGACCATAAGGAGGGAACCAGGGCATCATTACCAACATGCTGTTACTGTTGTTACCAAGACACATACTGTGAACATATAACAATGCATTATAAACCTGTACTACATGGTACGTCTGGTGCGTGTCAACAGTACATAACTAATGTAATATACACTTCTCTCACTATTCTGTTCACCCTGTGCATCAGACCATTTGAGCATGTCCCTGCACCAATGGTGTGGATGACAGGGATGTGGCACATGCATCATCATATGCACAGGGTGATAATGTTTGCCAGGGGCATAGGCTGCACCAGTGGATGACATCATGTGTGTGGGTAAGGGCTGGTGATCTTATTGGACATGTGTGGTCATTATGCATGTGGGTGTTGCGGTGCCCTACAGATGTTTTTGCTGTGTGCATGTATGAGTGCACACAGTACTGCCTTTTGTCAGGCCTACACAGGGGTATTATTGACAGCCCCAGATTGTACAGACCAGGATGTACAGCTCACTATGTCCGGCCATGGCCATGTGACCTGTGCCTGCCAGGGGTTGCATGGGCACTACCAGGCGGAGGTACAGTTTGGCTACTGTCCGATGACACATGTCTACTGGAACCGTGTTCCCACTGGGAATGTCCAGGGCCACATCCACGTGGCCTGCTGTGTCCTGGTGTGGACAGCACCAGCTGCACTACTACTGCTACTGGCACTATGGGTGCGGGCATGTGAGGTGGCTCATTCACATTGACCTGCACTAGGTGGTGTAGCTGGTTTATGTCCACGTGGCCTACGCCTCACACCTACCAGATATTCCAGCACAGACAGCTCATGCTCGCGGATTGTCATGCCATGGTCAAGGATTCCGACCATGTCACCCAATTGCCTGTCCAGAACATCAGCAATCTGCTGTTGAGCATTTGCCAATGCCTGGATGTTGTTGTTTAGAGTACAGATAGCAACCCTCTGAAGCCTCTGCCTTCTCTGTTCTGCCAATCAGCACGTGCCAGTGCTGCCATTACAGTCTGGAACTTGCGTCTGGTGACACCAGCTGCTGCGCTCTGTCCTGCAGGTGCATGTCTGCCAGAGGTCCTCCAATGAGCAGCACTGGCCACATGGCTGTGTGGCACATCTGCAGTCATTAAACTGGCACCATGGTGTGGAGACACACCTTTTTTAGCCACCACACGTTCCTGTTCCAAGCTATCACACGCTGACTGTCCTTCCTCTATGGCCATTGGTGATGGGGTATGTGTTGGCATGAGAACTGTGTTTGGGGAAGAGGGGGACATAGCTGGGATGGCAACCATTGGCACATATTCAGGCCCTGACAACCCTGCCTGTATCTCATGCATATGTTCATCACTGCTAGTATCTGTGGGGACACTGACATCAGACGGACTGCAGGACGGTAATGCACCTACATCACCTGTCAATGCAAAGAAAGACTCTACATTACAATAGACACACACACACACACACACACACACACACACACACACACACACACACACACACACACACACACACACACACACACAGACACACGCACAGACAGACACACAGACAGACAGACACACAGACAGGCACAGACACACACACACAGACAGACACACACACACAGACAGACACACACACAGACACACACACACACACACACAGACACACACACACAGGCACACACACACAGACACACACACAGACACACCATGCATGTGATTTGACAGACGGCATGCAGCATGCATGTGATACAGCAGACGGCATGCAGCTCAGACATTAATAGTGGTAGTTAGCATACCTCTCTGGGTTGCACACAACAGCAAGCATGTGTCATATCAGTAGCCATGCAGTTCACACAATCATGGTAGTAAGCATGCATCCCTGTGATATACCATATGGACCAGCACAGGTTAACAGTACACATGGCTGAAGTGAATTTGACATGTAATCTGCTGACGTGTGCATTGACATGCATACATGTCTGGCACAATGTTGTCCTGACACATGTACATCGTTGTAATGGGTATCACATTGCAGTGTTGTCTGTATGCCCTACAGATAGAATGCATGTTTAGCAAATGTGCATGAGCATGAAAAGTGTGAGGTGTCTACATTGCTATACAGTGTGAAGTACAGACACTGTGCCATTGCATGACATCATGAGGAATCTATATTGCTATACAGTGTGTAATACGCACACATTGCATAGCCATAACTGTGTGCATACACATGACATAACTGTGGATTGTGACCCACGTTGTTGAGGTGTATACACACCAAACCATGCTGTGTCATGTGACAGGTCACTGGAAGACCTACGGGTGACACCCCTGCACAACTACTACAGAGTCTTAGCTGCCTGGCAACCATGTCCACACATGGCAGACTTGTCAATACACCATGTCCCACATGACATTGATGTACCACACACACGAGGTGCACAGCTGACGGTGATGTCCTACAGCAGCAAGGGAAATGTATGGTATCTGTGGCCTGATGTGGTGTCAATGTCTGTGGAAGCTGTACAGGTGACTACTGTTATGCTGTGACACAGTCGTGATGTTCAATGCATCTTAAATGGTCGACTTATGTGACACCTCCACTAGCTGTGCACAGGCTTTTAGGATGTCCATTGCACCACATCAACTGTATAGTCAGTCAACTAAGGCTATAGTTGGACCATGTGTGGACAATGTGCAACAGGGTGTATACACATCACATCTACTGTGTGGCTACATGTCTCTGGCCATCCTCCATGGCCATGTGTGAACATGTGTTGGCCAAATGTTTGTGATGGCCATCTATCTCACATGTCTGTGTTGTCCCATATGACATGCACCCATAGATGTCAGATATGTCACTGTCCACAGGGCTATGCAGACAACGGGTTGTATATTTGGCATGTGGGGTATGTATTATGGGATAGTGTGACAATATTGCAGCCAGAACACTACATGTCTGGGACATGTCAGATGGCACATCACATTGTGTGCACCCATTGCAGGGACATATAACACAATGGTGACTCCTGTGGGCTGCCCATATCCCAACTCACTGTGTGGTACTGTTTGCGTACCACACATGTGTTGTTCCAATGTATAGTACATATGCCTACATTGAACAACACCTCCACCATTGTATGCACAGCTGTCCACACATGTAGCAATGACAGATACTGTGGTTTCATGTTGGTGTTTCATTTCATTTTTATATATTGCACATGGGTAGCCAGTGTGAATGATGGAAGATGCGACCTGTATATCATGACTGGACCATACATCATGTGCACATGTGTTAACTGGCCACATGGTGAATGGATATATGGATTAACATGCCGGATACTGATGACAGTCTCACCTGCAATGGACTGATGTCTGTGCGGCACGCCAGAGGTACCTGTATAGGGGTGACACAGCAGTTTGAACATTATCCATGACTGTATGACAGCCACAGGGTGCACTGTGCATGTTAACACATTTGCCTGTACAATCGCATACAGTATGCACGTGTGCATACACAGGGTAGCATACTGTAGTATGCGGCATGTGTGTAAACATAAGTTGCATATGATGTTACATTACATATTGTACAGTGACACATGCAACTAAATGGGATATAATAGTCATATGTGCAGTAGTGACTTACCAGGCAACTCCAGGCTCATTGGTTGGGAGACACCCGCCTCCACGATGGCAGCTAGTGTTTGTGGATGCTGTTCTGAGGGTGTCCCCAGGCTGGACAGTAGCTCCTCAGTGGGTGTGATTGGGGGCTGGGTTGGTGGCCCACCACCTGTTCCACCTCGTTTCCTGGTGATTGCAGTGGCACGCTGTTTCACATGTCGTATCAAGTCCATGCAGTGTCTGCATACCTGCTGGTAGGTGCGGTTATGGCCACCCACATCATTAACCCTCCTGCAAAGGTCCTGCCACAGGTCATCACGCTGCTGGGCATGCTGTGGTACATGGCCGAACAACACCTCGGTAGTTCTCATGGAGGTACGGGATGAGGACATCATCCTCCTAGCGGCTGTACACTGGCAGGCATGAACGAGGCATTATCTGGAAGACATAATGATGGAGACAGGTCACAGTATCACAGCGATGTACAAAGATACAGCTGCACATACATTTGTATTAAATCTAGTACATCTGCACAGTTATCTTTGCAAATCATCATGACACTGACACGACTGACATGTTTGTGTCACACACATGTAACACCTGTGATGCATTGGATATCATCACCATATATGTGTGTCACCTCATTACATTGTTCATACTACATGTGAATGCTGTCTTGATGTGGACATGTCTGTTTGCCTGTACTGGTGTTCTTACCTATGAGCACATGCCTGGATGTGTCCACAGTAATGCTGTTGACCTTGATGCTGTGTATATGTCACATATCAACACATAGACTGCCTTAATGGACATGAGCAGTGACAATGCACACATATGCACGGAAACCTTTACATGCATGTGTTTTGCCATATACATCTACACTGCACTGTACAGCAGTTTAACATCCTGCCATGGATTGCCTGTGTTGCACATGTGATGGACATGGGACAATGGCTTGCCGGACATCATTCGCAGGGATGGTTATCAACTATAGCATGTACGGGCAAGGTTTCCTAGCTGTATCAGACAGCCATTTTGCCACTGTGAGGTGCATCAGTGCCACATTACTGATCCAGACAGTTAATAATACATCTACCATGCGGTCATCACACCATGTATGACAGAGATGACATGTGCAGCTTTGATGGACAGGGTTGCATGGTATGGCGGGAGTATGTAACATGTATGGCACATGGATCTGTCCAGCATGTGGTGATCCTTGTAGTAGGACAGTGGCTGTCCATGACATATGCCTTTCAGATCAGGATATGTACGTGTAGCATGTCCAACATCACAGTGTAGCACATGTCTTTATGCAAGGTAGCCAGCATGCTGCATAGTGGAGGTGAGGATTGTGAAGGCTGGTATCGCCCATCCACGCATGGCCAATACCCCTTAAAGGTGATATGTGATCCGATATTGGTCACCTGAGTGCTGAGTATGCCTGTCCAATGATCTCCATGCTCATGGATGGCACCCTGTCATGACATGGGTGCTTTGTATGACCACCTAATAGGCCTGGAGATGTCACCAACTCAGGGAGGTGAACTGCACAGCACCATCCCTTACACAGTGTCCATAATGTTGACCGCTGCCTAGGTGGTAGTTAATGGGTACATGGTTATTCACCTAGCGGTGACAATGCTATTATCAGCTGTCAGATTGTGCACCTATGTCACACACCTCACCCACAAAGCCCATTCTGTATGTTTTCCACAACACTGAGACAGCTATTGCTCCTAGGTCATGGCCATTCACATCCTTACATACACAGATGGCTCCCATTTGTCTGTGTGGTATGGGCTACAATGAGGGGGGAGTACAAAACCCTGTTTTACTGTAGCTGCCACTGGTGTGATATGCACATGTCACTCTGACACCTTTTGTAGTGTTGATTCTGTCAACAGGCCACTGGTAGAACACTCCTGTGACATACGAAGGTACATCTAGTATACTCAGTGTAGCTGGAACACGGTATGGGTGATGATGTCCTATGACCTGTCACAGGTATGCTATGCAGTGTGAAATCATCCGTACTGTCATCTACTTCTGTACTGCTAACATCTATGTTGATAAAGGTTCATAGACTTGCAGACCATACTCAGCAGGGTAATAGTGCAGTGCCTCCAGTTATGACTGTTGTCTCCACTTGTGGGTTGCAGTGGGTTGATATTATCCAACACCCTATCTGTATTGCATATTCATGCTCAGCACTTGTTCAGAAATCGTGAGCACTTCATGAGCTACTAACTACTATAGCACCCATTCCAACTCATTTCTTACAAGTACACTGTCTGTCCTTACATTTCCAACTTGCTTGCAGTACAACAGCTGTTGTACACACGTAACTCACATATCTTGTGAGACATGGTTGAATATACAGGCATGCCCAACTGTCACGTACCAGTGCTATTGCCTGTCTATATGATGAATATGGTGAACATGTGGCAATAGAGCAATTGTCTCATGTACACAGTCAATGCTCACCTCCCAACAGACGACACTACAGCCTGTGGGAGATGCACATATGTAGCCATGCTGGGGGTAATGCTCTCACCAACCCAGACTGAACCTGACATTCATGTGGGGATGTGTAACATTTGCAACACACCCCACTCATCACATAGTCTCACAAGATCTCCACCACCACAGGCCACACATAGTATGAGTACGACATTTGCAGAACCTCTCCATACTCTGTGTAGGCACCAGAGGCAGCCATCACCAAACATAACAATAATTACTTATAGCCCACAGACTCACGTGTGCCCATCAAATACAGCCAATAGGGTGTTATAACATACCCAACACACCAGTCACAGGTGACTCTGTAGGCAGTCACACTGATGTCCCACTCAGCAGGCGACACAAGGTGATAGTCCCTTACATCTAGCTGTCAGGTAACAGTTCTGCAACATAACCTATGCACCCATGCCACACCTCACCATGTACAATTTAACTGTCATTCTCCATGTTAGTGTGACTGCCCAGACTACATGTGCAGGGACATGCAATAGCTCTCCGGTCTTGTAGCCCAGAAGGTATCGGCCAAGCCCTGGGGAGCATTCTGCATTCATCCAGACTAAATACCACTATACAACGACTGACAGTTTCACTTCAACAGTTGCCTATGCTTCTGCTGTCATTCCACAGGCATCCAGTATCTGTCCGCTTTGAATGACATGGTCAACAAAACACAATGCTTTGGCACAGATGACCTGCACCTGTCAGCCCTGGGAGTACAGATAACAGGTAAGGCTCTTGCTGCTCCTATACTGCCTGAATTGCACAGTTTCCAATAACATTCACCACCAGAACGGGAACAGGCAAGCAAAACATGGGGCCATGTGACTCAATGCTTGACATCATCTCTGATGCACGCAGGCAAGGCACTCCTTATAATGGTCCGCTTCAATATCTCTGCAGTGACTGGGACCAGCCTCTAGGCTCCGCAGAGCACACCTGTACTGACAGGTTATACGCAGACCACACCTTTCAGTCATGTAACCTGGACTGGAACACCCACGGCTGAGGTGTGTCCATATTTCACTATGTTGTACACACCTCCTGGCTGGTTACTTAGCACAATGCATCTGAGGTGATCCACGTGCAACTAACTGTGGCCAGAACTGCTATACACATTGTAACATGCTATGGATTCAACAACATACCCCACGGTTACCGGCCCTCATTTCTTGGTGTACTGGACAGTAGGGCTCAGACTTGTACTACTGATGTTCGATTGACACTACCCCACACTTAACTCGGATAGCTACTCATGTACCGACACATTAGGCCAATGCTGTCCGGGATTCATAACCTCCACTCGGCTGGATCAACCCATACACACCATCACCAAGACCAACAATATCCTAAACATGGACATTACTAACATGTCATTGGTGTTCTACACCTGGGGTTATCCCCTTGTTAGTAGTTTCTGAACATATGCTAATCACACTTGTTATCCACATCCTGGCACCACACCCTTCATGGCATACACAGTACAAGATTACTACAATGCCTACTACAGATGTCTTATGACAGCAGTAGTAAACGTCATGACACCCATGCAGATGGACAATGCACATACAAACACTGAAACATACCCCAGTGCACTTCATTAGCACTTACACAACTGCATGCATCATGCTATTCCAAACACAGCCATGATGGTACCCACCAGATAACGGACGCCACTCTGGGGGTCCAGTTCCATGGACATAATGACAACAAAAGGTGGAGGCTGTTGCAAAGTGGAGTGCAATCCCATGGGGGAGGCAGCTCACTGGTCAGCCTCAGTAGGGCTCCGGGATCCCTTATCACATCCTCCAAACCTAGCTACATAAACATTACTGCGACACATTCCAGGGTGTACCACAAAGCATTATGGAGGTCTGTCAGTAGTCAATGGCAATACCGACATCTGCTCCTCAACACGACGGTTACTCAGGAACATTACAGAACCGAGTGATGTTGGCAACATCCTGGTGGATGGGTTCAATGCTAACTTTACACCCTCTCACTCCCTACAGGGCCATAATCCATGCAGGAACATTGCAGGGTCCCTGCGGTCACAACTACACAGTTCCAACCTGCACTCTCTAAGGCCTGGAACACAGACTCCATGTGACCATCCAACATCCCAGGCTGTGATTTACACAAACCTCAGAATGACATGGCTCCCCACTTGGCCACCAGATTCACTAATAGCCTTGTATCAAACATTGTGTCCCCTGAATGGTGCACAGCAACAGTTATCACACTCCACACAGGTGGTGCCACAATGAACCAGAGGGACTATTGCCCTATACGCCTGACTGGACTGTTCTGCAAGGCTATGGGGCATATCATCATGGAAGTCATTCACAGAGACATTGGTGGGCCCCTGACCTTTGATGCCACCCAGGTTGGATTTGTTAGGGCCAGACCATGGCTCCTACACCTAGTGGATTCCTTTGATACAGTTACCAGGGTAGTTGATGACGGTAAGGGGGTCCACACAGCCTATATTGTCCTCTCATTGGCTTTCAGCACTATTCTCCATTCTGGTATTGACAACATACACATCCACCTGCACATCGACCCCTACGTCTCAGGATGTTATGCAAAGTGGCTCACGGACAGGACCCACACAATGAGGGTAGCACACCTTAGTACCTACTGCATTTCAGTTACACTTGGTGTACCACAGTCCTCAGTCATAGAGCCCCTCATGTTCGGTATATGCTTCCCAGAGGTACAGGCTAGCAGAGAGGGACTTTCCCTGACTAGGTTTCCAGACAACTGCATACAAAGCACCATGATTGATCCACCAGTTGATACAGACTCCCTCCATAAGGGTGTCACTGTGACGGATACCTGATGTCGATAACATGGCCTCAAGCTGGATGACACAAGATGCATGAACATCCCCTTTGGATTACACCAATCACCTACTGACTATCACATAGGTGGTAGTCCCCTACATACATGTGACATTATATGGGATCTTAGTACACACGTATGTAGCACCCACTCCTTTGATAACCATATTGCCAATGTGGCATGGATATCCTTCTACGTGGCCTGTCTGTAATGGGTTTGTAGCTGGAACAAAGGCACCCATTGTACCTCTAAACTCCTGACGTATACACACATTCAAGGGTACAACACCCCATTTAGGGTGTACCTTACAGAACAACAGCTTTACATACCACAACATTAACACACCATGAGGATTATTGAGCTCCGAAGGTTGACGTATGCGGCAGAACTACGGACACCATGACTGTACACATTTGCATACTGCATACTCAGGGGTGACGTCTGCTGAACATACAGGGCCCATGTCCACAACAATATTCATGAATATACTCCACATAAGCGACATAAGCAAAAGCCACTGAGAGCAACATGCTCATGGATATGTGCAGAAACGCAACGATGAGTGGGATGTGCTTGAGGGTTACATTCCAAAACCAGACACTCACCATGCTTTGGAACATGATTCCTATGTACATCACGCAGGGACACTCAGTAGCATTGTTTATGAGATACCTCACTTGGTGGATGGGAGACACACATGTACACCAGGGATCACTGCAGTGGCTGTACTGTGCAGAGGTGCAGGTAACACATGGCTCTGCTGTTCACAGACAGGACACTACCCTCGAGAGGTGCTGCCAGTGTAAACACTGTAGTTGGGCTAACACATAGACCTGCCAGACAGCATAGTACCTCACTATGAACCTATGAAACTATTACATGTCCTTTGTGCATCCATTTTGATTAGCTATCATGCTGTTACAGTGTCCCATGACTACAAGCCATATGTATCCTGTTATTGTACATTATACATGCCATAGACGATTTCTTTTGTTTGCATGATATAACTGCTATGCTGTGTAGAATATCTGACATATCTACCTACAATACTGTACATTTACACATATTTTACATATTATCCCATAATGCAAAGCATACTTGCACAGCAGGACCACCTTAGGCATGTTATTGTCGTTATATGCCCATACACATGCCTACTGTGACAGTATATCAACATATACTATCCCCTGCTATGGCACGTACTTGTTGGACATACCCTACCACTGACGGCGGGTGGTGTGGAATTGTTCTGTTTAAAGCCCTCATGTAGCATCCCCTTGTGGTGTCTGTGATGTTTACCTAGTGGCCCACAGCAGGACACACAATTTCTACAAGCGTTACTATGCTCAGCAAGACATCACTACATAATTCCTTTTCCCACTTTATGCATTGCGGACACTTTTAATTAATACAAAACAGGCTATACATACACTAACATACTGTGTGTTCTACATACCTTGTTAGCGTTCCGAACTTTCGTAAATATCTCTCTTACACCTTTACTGTTTAAACGGTTCTATGGTATGAGCATATGGTATGAATGTCTGGCAAGTCATCCTTAAATACGTCGATACCTGTAACATGTGGATTCCTGCCGCCAATTGGTGTTCCTGAGTAAATTATTACATGCACATCAGCTGTGCAGCTACTCCATTCACCAATTATGCGGCAACAGTGGGGTATCATTGAATTCTCCACTTGGGCATTGCCCTTTTGCCCTACCTTCAGGGAGACAGCCTTTATGTGTTTTGTTGTGTGAAATTGCAACTGCTATTTGTAGAGACACGGATATTTTGGATTCATGTCTCCCATGGATTGTGTGTGATGGCTAGAGTATGTGGTTCTACATGTGAGAGTACCTGTCATCTCAACCGTCTGATAAGGGACTATTGCAAACAAAACTTGTAACATCACCATCTGTTCCATTATACAACAGCTACGATTTCACATGGCGCCTTTACAAATGTGTCTCTCACAAGGTATGTTAACGCTTCTGCAGAGGTAATTGAGTGAGTGGATGTTTCTGATGTTATTACAGTCTGTATTGCTATTGTTTCATGTGTGGGAGATGTAGGTGGGTGTACATAGCATATACAGGTTTGTGGGTACTGCATTTCTACATATTCCATATATGTGTGTTGGTTCCTTCCCTAATTGAAGACCTATCAGTTAGTAGACTGAAACTATGGTTGTTACGGGCTTATACATTGGGCCGCTGTTAAGTGGTTTCTATATAGTATGCAGGTGAGGTTGATACTTCCATACCTCCAGAAATACAGCGATATATAAAGGAATGTTACTAAATGACAGCTGTCCCGTGTGTTTCTGTCCCAGATATTTGCACTCATTGCAGTTGTGTTGGTGACTGACCCTCTTTGGCATGGGTTGCCACCTTTTCAAATGGCCATAGTGGGACATTTGCAGGACACACATCGGTGTTTACAGGCCAACACATACCCATGGTCAGTACACAGGATAGCACATACTTTTATCCTGAATACATACTTATTCTTGTAGCACTTTAGCTACTTATCATGTTTCATGTAACATTTACGTTTTTTAGATACAGGCATAACTATTTAATGCAACTATTACATAATATATGAGACATAATTATGTCATACAATCTCGGACATTTGCCCTTTTTAATATTTTTTGTCAGGACACAATTGCCCAGGGAGGGGCTGTCCCTCTTACAGTGGGACAGGTGGTAACCATATGCCTACAGCCAGCTATAACCACACCTACCGTAATGATCTACCTCTGAGTTAGCACTAACAGACACACGATCCAAACACACACACACACATTACAGTCCCACAGAAATGCACATGGCACCCTCAACACACACATACACAGACTACAGCAATCACAAACACAGTTGAACACAGTACCTACGTAGACCGCAACACCAGCAGCGATAGCTAAATGTCCCTTAATATTGTGATAATATTACACGCGGTTCTAGTGTTCTGGTACTGTGTTCTTTCGATCTTTCAGCCTAGTGATATAAAACAGAGAGAATGACATGCAGAATACACCTTTCATTGTGTACATGTTAGTGTATACTGTTACCTGGACTCCGCACATTTGTGTTTGAACCTGTCACATTACACACCTGCCATTGGTACATCTTGGGTAGCTTAGTGTTAGGTGATTGTGTACATGATTGCGTGTTCTACTCCTGGAAGTGGTCATTTTACCCTTCAGAGCAGGCACTGTTAGTACAGGGGTGAATAATGCTGGTTTCACCTGTTCTGGACATCATTGACCGTGATCTGCTCGATATTCAGAGAAGCTTAGCCCTGTTTCGCGCATATCCATATAGTCATATTTAAACGACGCTTACCAGCACTGGGCAATGCATATTCCCACTAACATGTGCTAAACATGATCTGATGACCTGCATCCAACATGCATTATTCGTGCCTTTGGGATTACGTTACATCCCTTGCAGGACATGGGACCGGGAACATGCACAACAGTCACTGCATTTACCACTCGGGCATCTGGAATTTGTACACGTGTTATGGCATTTTGTATGTGGACTGTACTATGGCTGTTACTCCATACTGTGATCAAATGGGTAACTCAGTTAGTTTACATATAGATGAGACCTATTAATGGTATTTCCAAGTGATGTTTAATGGATGTGCTACAGCATTGGGTATGTATGTCACAGTGAGCCACACACTATAATGTGCTACACCTTCACAGAAACGTAGGTGGAGCATGCTGGGGTGACAGATACTTGTCATGGGTACACCCCATGCTTTGCCACTACATCCATGATTACATTATATGGAGCCCCTCATTAACGCACCAGGGAATCCATGCAGAGTGTGTGGGGAACAGTGATTACACACATGGATCCCGCAATTGGCTCTGCTCTACTGAGCGACAGTTAGTTACTCGATGTGGTGGCGACAGCAGACACTGTTTGCCTCGATTGATGAATGGCCTCTGACAATCGGGCGTGTACCTACCGATGTACCTAGGAACCTATACACACAGTACCAACATATGCTGATAGGTGCGTGTACTGTTCAGGTGCTGACATTCCTTGTTGCAGTAGCTGTTGTATGTACAATGGTTGAGGGCTGCCTATGTAGGATTCACACAGTAGGCCACCTATACATTACAATTTACAGGTGGTCGTGTGTGTGCCATCCATTTTACTGTGTGTGCAGGTGGAGAGGTGTGTCAGTCTGTAGGGGCCTACTCTGTCACAGTATGTGCTATACGTTCCCTCTTTGCCAAGGCATAGGCATATTTGGCACGCCTCTGTCTGCCTACTGGGGCTGGCACAAGGTGTTCGTGGTCTGAATCCCTCTGTGCCTGTAATGGCCTTGGCAATTGCGGTGGGTTATGAGGGCCTTCATCATTTTGTCCCTGCTGCAGCTGATTCTGCAGGATCATATTATGTAGCATGGCACATACTATGAGGATGTGGGCACACGTGCCTGGAGAGTACTGCAAGGCTCCACCAGATATGTCCAAGCAACAGAACCGTGATTTCAGCATCCCGAACACATGCTCTATGATGATTCTGGTTTGTGCGTTAGCCTCATTATGGTGTTCTTGCATGGGTGTGTGCGCATTTCTGATGGGAGTCATCATCCACGGCTACAGTGCATAGTCAGCATCCCCCACAAGGTGGCCATGTGGGATGTCCCCCCTTACAAAGGTATTTGTCAGGGGGGACATCCCACAGCTGTGAGGCATGCCAGATATGGGAGTCATGGTAGCTTCCAGGGCTGCCAGCACACACATCCATGATAATGCCCTGGGCATTGCACATGACCTGGCAGTTGATGGAGTGGTATCCCTTGCAGTTTATGTAGCACCTACCATGCTCACTGGGTGGTGACTTGATATGTATGTGCGTGCAATCTATCGCACCCAGTCCCTCCGGGTAGTGTGCCACATGGTGGAAGAGACGCATATTGCTGGCGAACTCCTCCTGAGTTCGGGGGAAGTATATATGCTCATTGGCATGTGGTAACATGGCATCCAGGAACTGGTGTAGTACCCTGGATGCTGATGCCTGTGAGATCCCAATTATATCTCCAGTTGGCCTTTGAAAGGTACCTGTGGCTAGTATTCGCAAGCTTACACATACCTTCGTGTCCACTGGGATGGGTTTTCCTATGCTGTTTCTGGATCTCAGGTGTGGCCGGCACAGCTCAATTATTTGCTGTAAGATGTCCTTGTCCACCCTGTAACGCTCTACTATCTCCAGATCATGTAGCCCCTGGTAGGTTACCCTTGGTCTGAACACTCTTCTCCTCTTCCGGGGCCTGCGGTGGTTGTCAGCATCATCCTCCACAACACTGTCAGTCTCTAACACATGGTGATGAATCACAGCTATGGCAGCCCCCAACATGTACATTGTAAAAGTTCCACGTATGTTTACACCTATGGTGCAGTGTTTGGGAATACACAGGTGTGTGTGGGGTGCTTTCACACTTTATACTATTGTGCTGTGAACACTGATGATTTCATAGGGTGTGTATGTACGATCGTAGCTACAGGGTATCTTATGCGTTTTACGACAGGAACTACTATTGTGGTGCCTTTGGTGTTGAATTACATTTGGCTGGCATGGATTACCTCTTGCCCTTCCCTTTACATTTCTTCACGTTTCACCTCGCATTTTCTGGCAAGCATCCAGCAGCCTGCTTTCATTTGTACTTTCCTAAACCTGGCTTATCTTGCGTAATGTGTTCTATGGCCGGTCTACTGCAGTTCTGCTTTGCTCTGCTATGACAGTTCTCTTTTCTTTGCAATCCAACACCTCCCCTATCCTGTTTTGCAGGGTTCTGCGAGCAGACTTGTCAGCTGCCGTCGATTGCCCGCTGTGAGTTAATAGGTGTTAATTGCTCAGTTGCACTCCAATTACCCTACTGCGGCATTTCCTTATTTTCTTCCCCTGACCTTCCTGTTTGAGCTATGGTGCGCGGCGCGTGCATCCGCTAACCGGGTTTTGGGCACATTTTCCTCCCCGTACACATTTGCTTTTGGGCACCATATGTGCTCTCAACTAAACAATGCTATACTTACCTCCCCACCCCTGTCCTGCGGCTTTGCTTAGCAATGGCCAGGCTGGATTTGCGTTGCTCCAATGTGCTTACAGCTGATGTCATGTATACCTCTAAGCCACTCCTCGGTGTTGTAGCGCTGTGCCGTATGGTACATCCTTAGTCCGGTGGGACATTTGTGATTCACTATAACCTGCCTCATTTGCATGGCATTGACTAATTCCTAGTTACCACGCCGAACACTGTCACAGACCCTTAGCAACCGTTGCAGCTTGGTTGTGGTGTACCATGCATACCATTGAGTATTATGGTGAAATAATGATTTGTATTACATTGTGATTTTATGACATTTGTATATATTTTCTTTGTGTTCCCATTTGCGCACACATACCCTGCAGTTGTACTTTGCGTTACTGTGGACATGACATTAAATGTTGTTTTTTAGGTGTTGTGCATCTTTTCTTAGGCCATTAGCTGTATATTTAGCCATTGACATATGTTAACTTTGTAATGCATGAGTCTGGTCTGCTTTCATAGCTACGATGTTCTGTTTGGAAAAATGTAAACCGTGTTTTTTGGTTTACATTTCTGTGGGCTTATGCTATGCCTGCACTACTTCATGAATCACTATGTACCTTCATTTGCATGGTGCGTGCGGCACTGCGCATGGGGTGATTAGCATACCTAAGCCGAGGGCTGCGCACATCTGGCATACACCGGTAGTGCATGTGGAATTGGATCGTACCTGAATCACTCAGCGGCCATGTTTGGCATTATACCGCCTATGCTACGCCTGCACCTGGCGCAAGCTTCATGAATCCCGGGGAATATTTAAACATCTCAATGGAATTATACTGGCTTCTAAAAAGTCCCCTCATGTTTTTGGATCAACCATCTTAAAAAAATGTGAGCATGTACAGGTGACAAATAATTATGCTAAATTAAGTTAAATTAAATTCTTAGAAAAGGGCGATTTTTCACAGGCTTTTTAAAAAGGAATTTGCTTTGAAGCTATCTGAAAAATGCTTGAACAAATCTCTAAAAATGGCAGGACATTTTTTTTTTATTTTCAAAAGACAAGAGGGGAGGAAGCCTGTAGGGTAAAAGAGCAAGTCACCTCATAACTTTGTTTCTTTTACTACCCCTATATGTTCAATTAGGCAACAAGAGTTTAAAAAAAATAAAAAAATAATTAACAACAGATCTGCAAAACAGACACTGACCTGGAAAAAAGACTTAAAAACTATATTTGTATGAGAACCGATTACAAGGAATCCATATACTTCTTCTTCTTCCCACTTTTCCTGGTTAGGGGTCGCCACAGTGGATCACCTGTCTGCTCATGATTGGCAGTGGAGTTTTATGGTGTTGAGTTTCCAGCCTGGCTCCCAACCTTCCACAGAAGGCACACACTCACACCTAGGGCCAATTTAGAGTGTCCAATCGACCTACAGCATTTCTTTGGGAGGAAACCAGAGCACCCAGAGGAAACCCACGTGACCACAGGGAGGACATGCAGACTCCACACAGAAGGCACCCCAGCCGAGGATCAAACCAGAGAACCTCTTGCTCTGAGGCAGCAATGCTAACCGCTGCACCACTGCGGCCGCCCAAGGAATCCATATACTGTGCCCTGCAAAAGTCGAACACATTTCTCTTTTGTAAAGAAAACAGAAGTGTGGTTAGATTCTTTCTACTAGAATATAAACCCATAAAAGCACGCCACCAGTTTTCATTTATATTGTTTGAATATATATCAAGATATACAACTCCTTTGTCCCATTAGAAGTAGGCTCCATTGTGTTCTAAAAATGTCTGTGTGTAATGATTTCTACCTCCTTGCCAAGCACATCAACAGAACTAGTTTTGCATTTTTTACGTTTTTATTAAATTTTTATTTTATATATCTATTATATGTATATATAATGTGTTCATTACTCACAGACACACAAAGTATATATATATATATATATATATATATATACATATATATATATATATATATACACACACACACATATATATATATATATATATATATATATATATAAAAATGTGTATTTACACACACATACATATACACACAAAAGTTAAACAGGAATATTTAACATATGTATTTGATCATATCATTAATCAGTCCTCTTTAGATGCTGAGAGACAGTGAACAAAAAAGCAAGGGGTTTTGTAAGCTGCCAAACTGCATATTATAAGGACCACTTACTTCAATGGATGTAAATGAAGGTGCAAGGCGTAGCCTAGCATTACCCCAACACAGCAGATTTACAGTTGGATTGTGTACCAACAGATCATTTCAGTTATAAATTCTAAATTACATTAAATGATTCATCTGAATGCAGTATTACTCAAATACCCCTCCCCAACTCCTTGGATTGGTGCTAAAATATATATAAAAAAGGAAGTATTTCTCTAAATTATGAAAAGATCTAAAGAAGTAATTGATGCGCCAACTGTGCTTATCTAATAAAACCTTCAAAAACAAACCCACAGTTTATTCAATAATTATTTAATATTACATAAAAAGAAGTTTTAAAACCATAAATAAAGAAAATGTTTTAAAATGGCTCCAACAAGCTTAAGACCACATTATGGACTTAAGCGCAAAAATCTTCATATTTCTTTAGCGATTTTAAATATGTTCATCTTTGCTACAAACTAACAGCAGGCTTTTGGTGAAAACTCTGTACAACAGGACCCATGGAAAAATTGATTTCAAGATTCATGAGAGGGATACTTAGACAAGTTTTAGGATGATATTAACAGAATGAATCTTTACTTCAGACAAAAACAAACATTAGTCTATCATTGTAAAATAAACAGGCAGTCCCAGAGCCTTCCCATACTCTGGAACAGACTACCTATCTATGTCAAACAGAGCTCCTCATTAGCACTCTTCAAGAAAAACCTTGATGATTGGATGGGTAATAGGAAATTCACCCTGGGGATCACTTCTGTGGTTCTGCTTGACAGGGGCACAGGAAAATAATTTTCTTGGGTGGCAAAAGCCAGGGTACCTTTTTGGCTAGGCTTGTATAGGCCCTAGGGTCAATAGCCTAGTACCTACCTATGAACCTATACATACCGATTTAAAAACTAACCTGCTAAGCACCAACACAAATAAAAACCAGTACAGGAGATGTTCTGAACATCATTTTATCCAGAACTATTTCTATACCTTCTTTGATCTAAATGCAGTTAAAAAAAGGTAAACAGTTCATCACATTCTAAATGTAAAGAGGCTTGTAATTAAACTTGGGATGTATTGGAATAATTTTTAAGGTAGATGACTCACAGGTGCAAGGTCCAGGGCTTGATTTTGACTGCTGGTTATTGTCTGTGTGGAGTTTTCATGTTCTCTCTATGTCTGTTTGCGGTTCTTTCCAAAAATGTGTTAAGAGTTTGCAATGGTAGATATGTGGGTAAAAAGATACCACCTTGAGAAGAGTAGGTGCTGGGTTCAAACTCAGCTCTGCTACTGAATTTGTATAGTCAGTAGAAATGCACTACAGTTAAATAAGAAGCAAACTGAAGAGGGTATTGAAACCTCTGTAACTGTCATACCTGGTAGGAAGCATAGGATACTGAGAAAATGTAATGTAAGCTAAATGTTCCTAAAATATTCTGTACTCTGCATAAAATATGCATTATTCTGTCTAGTATGTACTGGTCTTCTACCTATGCATACCCCTGTGAAAGGGCAATCACATACGTGGGGTTTTAGCATCAATGCATGTAATAAATGAATAAATACATATACTAAGCAAGATGATTGTACTTACATTCTGCCCCAGTTTTTAAGATGTCTATCTCACCTTTACTGTACTTCCTACTACCTAAGCTTTAAATATATTTTCTTCTGTTTTGTTATTAATATTAACGAACTTGGTTATGAAGGTAGAAGTGGAGGCAGAGGATTTCTTTTTTTTATGTATTTATATTACATCTAGGATTTAAACCAGTCCAGAATGATGCACAACTCCGAGTGCATTATCACCAATATAATCACTTTTCTCATTTTTTAGAAATAACTTGCATTTTTCTTCTGAAATGTAGCAGCACAAAACAGGAAAGCCGTGCATGTGGTCACTGCAACTTGAAGTGTTTTCAGTCAAGATGTCTTATTTATGCCTTTTATTCTGTGTTCCCGAACATTGGAGATAGGTAGAAACGTATTATTAACTGTCTTACCACATTGCTTGAGATAAATTGGTGACTTAGCAAAACAAACTTATAGCTGCAGATGGCTATTATCGCTTCATTTCCTTATGTATTAACTTACACTTGGACAGCATTTACCAACTGGAGGATTTCTACATACATTTTTTTAAATGCTGCAAAAAATCTTTCCACACAGAAAAAATGGCAGTTTTTATTATGACAGACAATTCCAAATTCAAGCTTGTTGCTTATTGAAGACCCTTTGACCAAAAACAATATATGCTCCTAAGAATTCATAGACTTAGCTAGTGCAGAATAAAATGGCGTGGTGTAGCAAAATGCACACCCAATTTCAAGGCACTTCAGGCACTGTAAATCTAAGCATGAGGCGTGTGGTAATAATAGCTCATAAAAACACTGATAGGAAGAGAGAAAGCAGGTATTTCAAGAAAGGCATGGAATAGGAAAACTCAATGACAAATGGAGTTGAAAGGGTAAGATTATCTACAACATAATCCAAACTGCTACAACAGGACTACCTTAGAATACAGAGTGAACAGAACCACCAAATGTAGAACATATGTCAGGCAGGATCAGTGGGTATTGAGTGAAAGTCAGGCAAGACGGCTGGATATAGAATGAACAACACAGAGGACTGCTGGATGTAGAATGAACATCACAGAGAACTTCTGGATGTAGAATGAATGTGACAGAGGACCACTGGCTGTAGAATGTATGTCAGGCAGTACCGCCGGCTATAAAATGTATATCAGGCAGGACGACCGGCTGTAAAATATACATCAGATGGGACCACCAGCTGTACAACATACATCAGATAGGAGCACTGGCTGTAGAATGGACTTCAAACAGGACCACTGGCTGCAGAATGCACGTCAGACAGGACCACTAGCTGCAGAATGCAAGTCAGACAGGACCACTGGCTGTAGAATGACTGTCAGACAGGACCACTGGCTGTAGAATGAATGTAAGTTAGGACCACTGGCTGTAGAATGTCAGACAACACCACTGGCTGTAGAATGAATATCAGATAGGACCACAGGCTGTAGAATGAATGTCAGACAGGACCACTGGCTGTAGAATGAATGTCAGACAGGACCACTGGCTGTAGAATGAATGTCAGACAGGACTACTGGCTGTAGAATGAATGTCAGACAGGACCACTGGCTGTAGAATGAATGTCAGATAGCACCACTGGCTGTAGAATGAATGGCAGACAGGACCACTGGCTGTAGAATGAATGTCAGACAGGATCACTGGCTGTAGAATGAATGTCAGACAGGACCACTGGCTGTAGAATGAATGTAAGATAGGACCACTGGCTGTAGAATGAATGTCAGACAGCACCACTGGCTGTAGAATGAATATCAGATAGGACCACTGGCTGTAGAATGAATGTCAGACCGCACCACTGGCTGTAGAATGAATGTCAGACAGGACCACTGGCTGTAGAATGATGTCAGACAGGACCACTGGCTGTAGAATGACTGTCAGACAGGACCACTGGCTGTAGAATGAATGTCAGACAGGACCACAGGCTATAGAATGAATGTCAGACAGGACCACTGGCTGTAGAATGAATGTCAGACAGCACCACTGGCTGTAGAATGAATGTCAGACAGGACCACTGCCTGTAGAATGAATGTCAGATAAAACCACTGGCTGTAGAATGAATGTAAGATAGGACCACTGGCTGTAGAATGAATGTCAGAAAGGACCACTGGCTGTAGAATGAATGTCAGACAGGACCACTGGCTGTAGAATGACTGTCAGACAGCACCACTGGCTGTAGAATGAATGTCAGACAGGACCACTGGCTGTAGAATGAATGTCAGACAGGACCACTGGCTGTAGAATGAATGTCAGATAAAACCACTGGCTGTAGAATGAATGTAAGATAGGACCACTGGCTGTAGAATGAATGTCAGACAGGACCACTGGCTGTAGAATGAATGTCAGACAGGACCACTGGCTGTAGAATGAATGTCAGACAGCACCACTGGCTGTAGAATGAATGTCAGACAGTACCACTGGCTGTAGAATGAATGTCAGACAGGACCACTGGCTGTAGAATGAATGTCAGATAGCACCACTGGCTGTAGAATGAATGTCAGACAGGACCACTGCCTGTAGAATGAATGTCAGATAAAACCACTGGCTGTAGAATGAATGTAAGATAGGACCACTGGCTGTAGAATGAATGTCAGAAAGGACCACTGGCTGTAGAATGAATATCAGACAGGACCACTGGCTGTAGAATGACTGTCAGACAGCACCACTGGCTGTAGAATGAATGTCAGACAGGATCACTGGCTGTAGAATGAATGTCAGACAGGACCACTGGCTGTAGAATGAATGTCAGATAAAACCACTGGCTCTAGAATGAATGTAAGATAGGACCACTGGCTGTAGAATGAATGTCAGACAGGACCACTGGCTGTAGAATGACTGTCAGACAGGACCACTGGCTGTAGAATATACGTCAAACAAGATTAGTGGATGTATAAAGTACATCAGGCAGGATCAGTGTGTATAGAATGCATGACACACAGCTTTAGAATGAATGTCATGCAGGATCATTGGGTGCACAATGCAGGTCAGGTAGGACCCCTGAGTGTACAATATATGACTGTCATAAATACATGCATTCATGTATAACAGAAGAGAGCAGATATGGGACCTAAAATGAACACTGAATCTGTGGGGTGGCTGCAACTATGATATTTATCTCTTTTTTTTTTGGTACAGTTTTTCTCCTCCTACACTTTTACAACACATTTTGTAAAGGTCTGGAGAAGTATTTTTGCAACGCTCTCATTTATGTATTGTTCAGATGTAAGCACATTTCTTATCACCTATAACTTGTTAAATCGTTGTGTATTCCATGTGTTTTCTTATTTTAAGCAGCAAGACTCATATGCTGAAACTCTGCAAGATGTGACTGGACTCCTCTACTAACATATTGCACAATGCATTCACCAGAAATCCAGGCATTATTGTTAACAGGATAATACTGATTCATGTAACAATGCTAGGGCATGCTTCCAGAATAATTAGGGATATGCAAATGAACTGACTAGTACTACAGATGGCTTGGCAATTTTCATGAAGAGATCTGAAAGGACAGGTATACAGCTAAACACTCAATATGCAGCATAGTAAAGCAAACTCTATGATAAGACACGACTCTGCAATGGTCCTACACCTGGAGCTGACCTACCTAACTTGAAAATAACTGCCTCAGCAAAAAGGAGAGATCTTGCTCATGTCACATGATAATAATGAATGCTGGCTTTTCAATAGTAACTTATATCACATGGCCAAAGGTCTTAAATGTTTAACATCTGGAACTTACAGTTTGTAACCAAAATGTTCTATTAGCTAGTATGCAAAGTCTAGCCAAATTATAGCAGCATATCATTTATACTTCATGGGACCATTTCTGCAGAACCACATACTTAATACGGATGGTTAGTGACTTAACTGGAAATGATAAAATATTTTTTAGTCAAATACATTAGGCAGGCTGAATAACGTTTACTGAAACCTGTATGATGTTGAAAAATATAAGAAAAACTGCCAATAACATTAAAATATCAGACATTTATATTAAGAGGGTAACTAGATGTATTTTTTTGGAAATATGACATGGAGAAGAAAAACCCCTCAATGCATGGGTGGATATAACTGCTGTAACTAGACTATAGAGAAAGGATATCCCACAACTAAAAGGTGGTATACATGCTAGGAATAACAAAATGCAGAATAACGACAATGAAACAGAGAGTGAGAATGAAAATCAGTACGTGAAAAGGAAAGAAGTGGATCATTGTTAGCTGAATCGATCTGAAAATTAAGTATCTTTGTTGGAAAAAGTTCCCGCAAGTGATGAAATTTATTCGTGGTTTAAGACTTGATAATCAGATTGCATGTCCTAATATGTAGTAAGAACTTGCATTTCATTCTTTGAATAGTAAAAGGAGACAATAAGCCTGTCCAGAGTTGCCTTTACAATTTAAATGTAATATTAAATGTAACATTTAAATTTAAAAAATATTTTAACATGTTAAGCTTAATTTAGTTTAATTTAACATTTAAAGTGTTTTTAACATTCAACCTTGCCTCCACTCCTTCCTTCTCCTTTACCCTTTCTCTACCTGTCATTTGCCCTCATGAATGGCTCTGTGGATTCTTTCTCCATCCCAGATTTTATTAATTCATTCTGTCTTTATACAAAATTATTTTCAGGGTTCTATGGAATACTTAATTCCTATAATCTGCTCTGTCTTTAATGTCCAGGTTGACTCTTTCACATCCCCCTGAAACAGTCTTGTGCACCCATATTATTCTCCTCCCCAACTTCTTCTCATCTGAAGTTTCTGGTTATATCTCTTCTTTTCCATCTCATTGATCTTTCTACAGCATGTACTGCAGTGGTGGTGCTGCGCTAGCATTGTCGCCTCACAGTAAGACATTGTCCTGTTCGATTCTCAGCCAGACCGTCTTCTGTGTGGAGACATGCGTGAATGGGCATACCTTCGTTGAAGGTTGTGTGTCAGAGCTGGCAACTCGGCACGTAAAAATCTACTGCCAATCATTAGCGGACCGGAGTTCCACTATGGCGACCCCTAACCTAACCTAACCTAACCCCTAAAAGCCGAAAGACACATGATCTTTCTACAGCATATCATATTTAGATATGTTACAAAAACATGTAACCCCATACGAATTCTGAAGGAGTCATTACTGGGCACACTACAGCTGCTGCAAAGAGCACTTCTGGCTGACATCAAAGACTGAAACAATACTAATTTCATGAACTTTAATCATACCTTGACATAGGAATGGGGTCCATTCCCATCCTGGTATCAGAATCCCAAAAGACTTGGAGAAATTAAAATTAAAACAGCAGGATGTACTCAGATTATGGTGTCTCTCCCCTGGGGATACACACCCCCATTCTCTTTGGTGCTGCACTCTGGTCACTTTCTGCCTGGTGCTCCAACTTTGGAGCTACATTCCTCTCTCTCTCTCTCTCTCTCTCTCTCCCCCCACTTGGTGTTCTAGTATAGTTGTGGTCAACACCCCTCATACAGATTTCCTGTTCTGTCTCTACACTCAGTAACTTATATCACCATCATTAATGCTTAAATGCAGTATTTTTCATTTATTTGAACTGAACCGTACAGCCAGCACTCTGACCTCTGTCAGCCTTTCAAAATACTTAACTACTTCACTATGTTCTCCCCTCATCCTCCACTGCTGTATATATATATATATATATATATATATATATATATATATATATGTGTGTGTGTGTGTGTATATATATATATATATATATATGTATATATATACACCTATAAGAACCTAAACATTCGTAGCATCTTAAACAAAATAGAAGAGTTACATTCAGTTATCTCTCTATACAACCCAGATATAATGGCCATCACAGAAACATGGCTTAAACCCCATATTAAAGACAACACTATAACCCCACCTGGCTCTAGCATATTAAGAGTAGACAGAGCACAAAGAGGAGGAGGTGGCATCACCCTTCTTTACAAATCCAAATTAAAAAGTCCAGCTCCTTCAAAAAGAAACCATTTTCACCAAACTCTTACTAAATCAGCACAAACAACTAAATTTATTCAGTATCTATATTCCACCAGGAAACAACCTTAATACTCTAGAATCTAAACTCCACTGGGCATCCCACTCCCTCTCCCAGGAAGGTATAGTCCTAGGCGACGTTGACTGGAACAGCATACACTCACCAACAGCCACCAACCACATAAAACCTGTATAACTTCACTCAACTCATACAGTCACCTGCAAGAATAGACAAGACCACCAAAAGAGAATCCATCTTGGATTGGATCCTCACCAACCAACCCAACACTGCCCATCAATGTGGGACACTACCTGACTCCCCCAGTGAACATAATCTAACTTTTCTCCTTCGGCACAAACTTACATATACCAACCCACCCTCCCTGCTACAAACCTGCTCCCAAAAAAACTTCACCTCAGAGCAATTCTCAGAAACACTAAAATCCTGCAACTGGGACCCCCTAAAAACCCTCCCCCTGGATAATGCAGTAGAATACTTTAATTGCACATTCCTAGATATTCTAAACCAATTAGCCCCACTCAAAACTATCAGGGTATGCAGCAACTCTGCCCCTTGGCTAGAGAAAACCACAAAGATCTTACTTAAGGATAGGGAAAAATCTGGTTACAACACAAAACACCTAAAACTAGGCAATGCTTTTCTGAACTTAATAATAAAGCAAAAAAGCAGGTCAAGTCAGACAAACAAAACCACTATATTTCCTTACAAAGGAAACACAGCAACAACCTACAAAAATTCTGGGCTGCAGTGAGCAACATCCTTAAGGCTGGAAAAGCCACTACACCGCCACCAAACATCAACGGCATTGACCATAACATATCCTCAAACTTCGATAACTATTTTACCTCCTCCATACTGAAACTAGTGAATGATATGTCATCCACAACCAAACCACAATCCTCAAAATGCCAAACTAACCCCCCTTCTCACTCAAACCATTACCAACATCAACCATCCAAAAACTCTTAGCAAAACTCAAACCAACCACTTTCACTGCCGACCATCTACCAGCCAAATATCTCCGAACTGCATCCAAGGTCATTGCCTATCCCATCTCCCTACTTATCAATAGGTCCATTTCTACATGCACCATTCCATCCTTGTGGAAAACCTCATATATCATCCTCCTCCACAAGGGCAGCCTCTCTAATGACCTCTCCAACTACCGCCCCATTACAATCCTATCACCGTTATCTAAGATCGTAGAAAATATATCCACCACCTACTCCTCACCCACCTACTAACCAACAACCTACTATCTAAAACCCAGCATGGATTCAGACCATCCCATAGCCCCAACACTGCCCTAATTAACTGCTCCAAATACCGTAAACCCACACACGAATCAAGGGAAACTGGTTTCCGCCACCTTCCTAAATCTGTCCAAGGCATTCAAAGCAGTTTCCCCATAACAAACTTTTACCTGCCTCTCTGAGTTCAACCCTGATAACCCCTCTCTGCAATGGTTCAACAATTAACTAAGCAACCACTCGCAATCTGTCAAATGGGCCAACTACCTATCCCCCTCACTCCCAGTACATATGGTGACCTTCAAGGCTCAGTCCTAGGCCCCCTTCTCTTTAACATATTTACAAACAATCTTCACCTAGCAACCACTAAAGCTGATATTCTTCAGTATACAGACGACACAACCCTAATCTGCTCAGCATCCAACATCTATCTACTACAAAGTAAAGCCCAAGAATCCTTCACTGAGACAGAGAACTGGCTAAACAACCACCAACTGATACTAAACCCCCCCAAAAACACAGCTAATGCTGTTCCACCCAACTAAATACTGTGACCCCACCTTCACCATCCTCTCAGCCAATAGCACCCTCATCACCCCAGTAGCTGAGGCTAAACTACTAGGTGTCACTATTGATCAACAATTTAAATACAACAAACCCATATCCCAAACCATCTCTAAAGTCCATAAAAAGCTAGGATGCCTGTAGGTAGCAAACAGTTCCTAACCCCCAAGTCTAGAACTACCATAGCCAGAACTCATCTCTTATCAACGTTACTCTATGCTTCCCCAGTTCTAACCAACATTAATAAAATCGACCTGAACAAACTCTCCACTTGCTACAATAAAATAGCTAGGTTCACTGCCAAGGCTAAATTACACTCCCAGTACTGTCAATCCCTACTTAAGCTACACTGGTTAGAATTCCCAAACCTACTACGCTACCACCAACTCATCATCGCTTACCAAATTCTATACCAACCAGAGAGAACCCCTGCCCTAGCTGGCATAGTAAACTTCCACAACTCCAGCAGGGAACTACGATCAAGTAGATCCCTGACTTGAAGTCAATCCATGCAAGAAAAGCTCTGGAGAAGCCCTATTCTCCCATGAAGATGCAAAAGCATGGAACACCCTCCCACCTGACCTCAAGATACAAAATCATGCAGCCACATTAAAGGACCTCCTTAAAACCCACCTCTATGCTAACCCCCTTTGCAATTGCAAAGAACGCCCCCCCCCCGAATCCCCATCAGACTATAAGCCATCAAACCCCTAAAGCCTCCAATGCGTACATTATACTACCACATATGTGCATTGTACATTTTGTAAATTATTGTAAATATGTAACTACTTCCGGGTACCTCATGTTCATATATTGTACTATTACTGTGAGACTTAGGATCTCCTGAATGTATTATGAGTTTGTTCTTGCATTTAACTGTAAATATTGCAAATATGTACCTACGTCTGGGTACCTTATGTTCAGTATTGTACTATCACTGTAAGATTTGTAATCTCCTGACTGTATTATGAGTTTGTTTGCATTTAATTGTTTTTGCCTCACATGTTAGCATTTTTACCACTTAATATTAACTCATGAATTTCACCTTGTAACTTCTCAGAGCTTTTCTCCCCAGGACTCCGCTGAAAATGGACACCTGGTGTCCAGTCGGATTTTATCCTGGTAAAACAAATGTTAAATAAATGTTAAATAAATAAATAAAAATATATACATATATACTTCTGACTCATCATCAAATAAGATGATGCTGTCCTCTGTTCAGTCAGATGTGGTCTCAGACACACATGCTGAAGAGTAAGGAGCCCAGGACCAATTCCCTGTAATACACCGGTAGTCACTTTCCTTACCTGTGCTATTGTCCCTGTCACTACAATAACTGTGCTTCACCGTTCAACGATGTAGGAATCAAGTTTCCCAGTCCTGATCCTGGCCAAACCCTGCTCCTTCCCAAACTACCTATAGGTTCATAGGTAGGTACTAGGCTATCAACCCAAGGCCCTAAGTAAGCCTAGCCAACAAGGTTCCCTGGCTTATGCCACCCAAGATAGTTATTGTCCTGTACCTCTGTTGAGCAGAGCCACAGAAGTGATCCCTGGGGTGTATTTCCTATTTCCCATCCACTCATCAAGATTTTTCTTGAAGAGTGCTAATGAGGAACCTTGCTTGACATAGATGGGTAGCTTGTTCCAGAGTATGGGAAGTCTCTGGGACAGGAATCTATCCCTCCAGCATGTCCTGTTTATTGTGGTGACAATGTTTAGCACCCTAGAGCGTGTAGCTCAGAGGGATTGGGATTTCTTTAGGTGTTGCATGTCCAACAACTCTGGGTTTGACAGAGCTTTATATGTTAGGCAGAGATCACCTTGGAGTAGGCAATATGCTACGGAGTAAAGCTGGAGTTTTTTGAGACGGTCAGTGCAGGGCATCTGTTTGAGGCCAGTAATCCTCTTTGTGAGGTACTTCTATGGCCTTTCCAGCTGCTACAGATGTCTTGTGAGGTACATTCCAAAAGGGATGTTGTACTCTATAATGGGTCTAATGAGTGTCGAGTAGAGGGGAACAATGACCTCTTTTTTCTTGGATGAGAACCCTTTTGTGATGAGGTGTGCCACGTAGAAGGATTTCCTGACTACTGCGGTGATGTGATTATCAAAGGAGAGACTACTGTCCACCTGAGTCCCAGGGTCTCTTATCACACATTTGGCATTAAGTAGTCTGCCACCTATGTGGTAGTTCATGGGTACAGAGTTTTTACCAAAGGGGATGACAATGCACTTTTTGGCATTGAGCTTGAGGCCATGGCTTTGACACAAGGCATCTGTCTCAGTGAGGCCCTTCTGTAGGATGTCCACATCATTTGGGGATTCAACTATGGCTCCTAGTTTGCAGTCATCTGTGAACTTCATTATCCAAAGGCATTCTCTGTTAGCATGTACTTCAGAGAAGTAGATACCAAACAGGAGAGGTCCCAGGACTGAACCCTATGGTACTCCACTTGCCACTGGTTTGAAGTCAGGTTTGGAGTCGGCAACTTTTACAGTGTGGGTTCTGTCAGTGAGCCAGTTGGCAGCCCATCTTGTGATGTAGGGATTTATACCTAGTTTAGTGAGTTTAGCTATAACTCCAGAATGGGGGATGGTGTTGAAAGCCTTGGCGAGATCAAGATAGGCTGGGTGAACCACCTTACCTTTGTCTACGGCTTTGGTGACTGCCTCAAAGAAGTCAATCAGGTTTAGGAGGCATGATCTGCATTTCATAAACCCGAACTGGGTGAGGTCCAGATTTTAGAGGTTACCAATGTCTTTGTTTATGAGTTCCATGATAATACTTTCCATGGCCTTACAGAACAGGCTCATCAGGCTAATAGGATGATAGTTTCTGGGATCAGTGGTGGCTCCCCCTTTGTGGAGTGAGCTAACTGTTGCTGTGCACCATTCAGTGGACACAAAGCATGATGTGAGGCTATGATTGAACATGGTGCTTAGGTGGGGAGCCAATTCGTTCTGAAGTTCATGTAAAACGCAGCCATGGATGCTGTGTTTTTGGCTTTAGAAAGTGCAGCTTTTACTTGCGTAGTTGTGATTACAGGGACTCTGCATTCTTCCTGTATAGACATCGGCCCTTTAGGGGGTAAGGGGGGATAAAGTTAGCACTGAACCTATCTGCCAGGATGTTGGCAATATCAGCTGGTTCTGTAATTTTTGTGCCGTTGTGCTGTAACTCAGAGCAGATCTGGGTGTTGCCATTGAGATTCTTGACATAGCTATAGAATGCTTTGTGGTTGTCCCTAGATTCAGTGGTGATTTTGTTTTCATAGCTAGCTTTGGAGGATCTCACAAGGGATCTCAGCTTCTTACTGAGGCTGACCAGGGAGCTCCTCCACTCATGGGATTTTACTCTCTTTTGCAACAGTTTCTTCCTTCTGTTGTAGAGTTTGTTTATGGCAGGGGATCACCAGATTGGCTTCCTTTATTTAGAGGATAGCATCTTGGTTCTGTTTGGGATAGCACAGTCCATGCACTCGTGTAAGTGCTTATAGAATGCATTTGTGTAGGATTCAGCAGTCGTAACTGTACTGTCCATCTGCATGGGTGTCATGACGTTCATCACTTCTGTCTTAAGAAGCATGAAGTTGGCTTTGGAGAAAACTTTTACCATGGTTTCTTTAATGGGGAGTGGGGACGGGATATGGATATCTGGGGTGATTAGCTTATGGTCAGATATGACCAACGAGGAGGTGACTTCAGGTGTGGAGCACCAGTCACTCATGTTGGTAATGACTAGGTCTAGGATATTATTGCCCCTGGTGGGGATGTGGATAAGTTGATCCAGGGCATTGGAATTTATGAATTCCAGGAAGTGTTGAGTGAAGGAGTTGGTACATGAACAGTTTTCCAGTTAATGGTGGGGCAGTTGAAATCGTCAATTATTAGGGTGTTTAGTTGAACCCTAATATTTTCCAGTATATCAAGAACAGAGTAGTGGGCATCCTGTGGCATGGTGGGGTATCTGTAGCAAGCTACTATTTGGATTGCAGTTTTGCCCAGAGTTAGTTGCACTTGGATAACCTCGGATGCATTATGCTGAGCAACTAGCCTGGAGGTGGATATCCTTAATGAATATGGACACACCTCTGCCTTTGGTGTTCCGGTCCAGGTTATGTGGTCAAAAAGTGTGGTATGAGTTATAGCCTGGTAATGCAGGTGTGGTCTCTGGAGCCTTGAACCAGGTCTCAGTCACTGCACAGATATTGATATTCTCCATTTTAAGGAGTGCCTCGAGGGAGTGCATTTTCAGATTTAGACTTCTAGCATTGAGTAGTATTAACCTCAGTTTTTGTTTGCCTGTTCCTGTTACAGTTGTGAATTTGTCATTTGAACCTTTCTTAAAAAAGGCACTATAGCGGCGGCAAAAGCCTTAGCCACTATCTGGAATGCCTGGGGTGACAAGTGCAGGCCATCTCTAGCAAAGCATCATCATCTGTCAACCATGTCATCCCAGGCAGACAGATACTGGATCCCCTTAGAATGACACCAGAAGCTTAGCCAATTGTTGAAGTCAATCATTTTGTCCTTGTACTGTGGTATAATTCTGGGTGATGGCAGGATGCTACTCAGGGCTAGGGTCATACCTGCCTGGGTTACAAAATCGGAGAGCTCTTCCATATCTCTTTTCATGTAGTCCAGGTTGGTACATCTCACATCATTCACACCAACATAGACAATGCCAGAGTCATATTTGTACTTGTTGTGGAGTGATTTGAGTGCATGGGTTATGTGGTGGATCCTGGCATCTGACAGGCAGCTGATAGTAACCTTCTCCTTGTTTAGCCTGGTGAGTGGGACATCAGTGTGCCTGACTATAGAGTCACCTATGACTAGTGTGTTGGGTACGTTGTTTTGCCTTATGGGCTCTGGTTAAGTGGCACACTGAGTCTGTGGGCTATGTGTCATTTGGGTTGTGTTGGGGGTGGAGGTTGCTTGCGTTTCTGCTTTGGAGGTCTCTGTTGCTTGAGCAGATTATTATTGAGAGCCTCCGCGAATGTTTTTGTGTTTCTATGTGTGGATTTTGGTGGTGTATGTTTAGTAGGACTATGTGATGAGTGTGGTGTGGTGTGGTGGAAGTGTTTACCTTCTCCTCTTGACTGTCAAGTTTAGTCTTGGTTGGAGAGAGCTTTACCTCCACGTTGGCTAGATAAGTGCATCTCTCACAGGTTGTAGTGTTGGGTGGTAGGAGTAGATGGTTGTCTGTGTACATGAGGCAATTGCTACATTGCCCCAAGATGCCCAGATTCATCAGATAGACAGGAGAGAACACTGGGAGCTGACAATTAGACATGTCTGAATAAAAAAAAAACAATTTCCTCTAGACAAGTGGGGAAGTGAGTACAAGAGCTGCTTTTCTCTAAGCAAGTGAGGAAAGTAAGTACAAAAACTGTTTTCCTCTAGGTAATGAGGAAGGTTGAGTGCTATAGTAATTTGTAGCTTATTTAGTGCTTACAACAAGTTCTGAACAAGTGCTGAGCACGAATAAGGAAATTCAAGTGCTAAAACTAAGAATCTGTATCTGAACTAGACTAGTTACAGGAAAGAAACAAGTGCAAATGCAGGCTTTTAAATCAGAAAGTTGAAAGAGATGGAAAAATTGCCCAAATGGCCAATAACTACAATTTCTAGGCCAGAAACCACCCCTTATGTGGTAGATAGGTTACCTAGTGCTTACCACTCCCACTCCCACTGATAAGCTAGCAGGCTTCCCTCCAACACAGAAAGGCTTGGGGGCCTCAGGAGCTTAGAAACAGTCCTGGATACACCAAGTCTGTATCTGGACTAGACTAGTTACAGGAAAGGCAGGAAACAAGCGTACATTTTTTTTTGTTACAGTTAGGTAGAACACACAGAGATTCTGGCAAAGTTTTTTTTTTTTGTAAAGCAAAGGGAGAGAGGAGAAGCAGAAGATAATTCAAGGTTAGGAAACTGAGTGGGTTGGCCTTCTCAAATGTTCTCTCTGTATTAGGTAGAGTGAGCTAATGATACTAGAATGGGAGGAGTGTCCCAGATCAAATTTACAGTAAACTGCAAAGCCACCAAGTATAACAGCAAGACACCAACAGGAATGGAGGGTGGGGAACAATACTAAAGCTACTAGCCTACACTCTTAGACAGTAAACACTGCAGAAATGTTTATCACAGTAGAACAGCAGTGAGCCACAAAATGAAAATTTTAAAGTGATGAAATATCAAGGAGACTCTACAGAATGCTTTTACCTGCAAACAAATCAGTTATATGATACACTCCTTGGCAGGAAATCAGAACAAACAAATAGGTGCTTAACAAGTAGAGAAAATATCAGGCCCTGTAAGGCAGATTTAGTTTCTGTGTTCTGAAGATTGCCACCCTCCAGAAACAACACCAGCATGTAATGATTCTCTGCAGAATTTTCCCTGGCACTCTAATTGACATAACAGGTCCTCATATTTCCTCTTCCAGCACAATGAATGCAATAAAATTGAGAGATTAAAGCATCAGGAAAGAATCCAAATCCTGGAATTTACATATAGGAAGACATAAGCAAAATGGTATATCGTATAGGCAAACTAAGTTATAAAATGGTAAGTTTGAGTGACAAAGTTGCACAGGAAAGAAAGAGAAATATGGAAAGAACATCTTAGTCATAGCTGTGATACCAGATAACTAGAACTTTACTAAAGAAAATGTTATTTTGCAGAGAAGATTGTGGGACTCTGGAAATTACTGGTAGAGCCAAAGTGAAATAATGCAGCAATTACATGATAATTATATTATAATCACCAGTGTTAAGTATATATTTAATCCTCCAAATAGATTATGTCTTTCAAAGGAGAGTTCTGCCTCAGTATAGTATTGAAATGTAAAATTTTTTCTCATCACTTCTTTTTTTTCCCCCAAAATATTTCATTTCAACACTCTAGCATTTAATGCAGAAGGCTAAAGCTGTGAGCTATGTGCTGGCCCAGGATATGGGGACAAATTCCTTCCACTTCATTTGTCTACTGTGGGACTTTGAGTAAGTTGCTTAACCAGACAGTGGTCGCAGGTTGCCCCTGAAAATGGACAACTGTCCAGTGGGTGTTCCCAATCAACAAATTGGAAAAATACTAATTTTGTTTTTAATATAGCAATCTATCTCCTCCTAAACATAGTATGTTAACTGTACACTTAATAGGGCTTCTCCACTTATAATACTCCACAAAAGAACACTGGTACTCAGCCGATGTGTGATTAAGGAGCACTGATGCACTGTGTTGTGCTATGCACATGGTTTTGAATTGTGATCAGCAAATAGTTAACATGTAGCACTGATGTAAGGGAGAATCTCAGAAGCCCAGAGGCCCAGGTTAAGATCTTACTGCATCCAAATGCTTCACCTCAGGGAAAAATCCTTATATGTAATAAAGAAAAGTACACAAGGGTGGCTCAGCAACAGACCTGGGTAACTATAAACCCATAAATTTAACCAGCTTCACCTGTAAGGCAATGGAACAAATCATCATGGACCTCATAAATAAGGACTGAGGTGACCACCAAACCCTGGATCCATCTCAGTCTGGTTTTGTGAAGGGCAGGTCATGCCTGCTAAACCTGGTGGACTTATTCAAGAATCAAGAATACAATCAGAGCCACAGCTGAGGGCAAAGCCATGCACATAGCCTATCTTGACTTGGACAAGGCCTTTGACACTATCTCACATTTGGGTATCATTGACAAATTAACCCAGTTGAATATCAGCCGCTATATTGTCTGGTGGGCTGTAAACTGGCTTACAGATTGACAACACCCAAAGTGGGAGACTTTATCTCTACCAGAAGACATGTCACCAGTGGGGTCCCACAAGGTTCAGTGCTGGGCCCCCTCTTGTTTGACATATACTTCTCAGAGTTCCAGGCCAAAATGGAGGGGCTGTAGCTAATTAACTTTGTGGATGACTGAAAATTAGGTGCCGTCACTGAATCCCCTAGCAATGTCAGTGTACTTCAAAAGTGGCTTATACAGACCAATGACTAGTATTAAAGCCATGGTCTTAAACAAAATGCTAAAAAATGCATCATCATTCCCTTCATTAAAAACAATGTCCCTGCTGATTGTAAAATATGCACTAATACCCTAAGTACCAATTCTGTAGTGAGAGACCTGGAAACACAAGCTGAGTGTGACTTCAACTATGATCACCATGTGTCTGCTGTGGTGGGGAAGGCATTCTACTCACTCACCTGATTAGAAAAGGCATCACCTCAAGAGCAAAACATGTTATAACTTCCCTGTACTTGTCCATCACCAGGCCTATTATTGAATATAATTCTCCCTTAATGTACGATACTAGACAGCTGTAGCGACTTAAGAGACCTTGAAGATTTCTAACTAAGAAAATTCAGGGTCTCCAGCACATGTGTTATATGGACAGACTGAAGTCACTGTCACTATACTCAGTAGTGTACAGACTACTTAGAGGTGACTTATGTGTGGATTACAGGGCTATCTTTGACCCAAATCTGATGCAAATGCTTCAACATAAAGACATTCTTGAGAAATTCTCCAGCGAATATTTCACTAAGAGATTAGATGATATTCTGAATCAGGTTCATTCGTTCAGTGAACGTCTAAAAGTAGTAAAGCAGAGGAAGATTCAGAGAGATGCCAAAGATTTTGCCACAGGTCAGATTTTTATTTGGCCAAAAAATAACAATTCTTACCAACAAGGTGTTTCTACAATGTCTAACCCAGACATGAACATTGATTCTGAGCCTCCTGTTAATGTACCTATGAACAATGTTTCTTCAGACCCAGTGCCATCGTTATTAGCAACTAGTGCACAGAAGACCAATCTTGTATCATATAACATTCAACCTTCTTATTCCTCAGTGGTTACGAACGATGCCCACTGCTCAAGTGATACACCTCCACCTAATCAGCAAGCTGCTGCCCCCTTTTTTTCTGCAGGGGCAAGACCCAAGGAATCTGCTCCCACAACAAACACTTTTTTACCTTTTCCAGTAAAGGAACGTGTGGGGTGGCGCGGTCGTTCTCAGAGCAGAGGACCAAGAAAAAGAAAAAGTTCCGAAGAGAGGTTTCAAGCACCAAGGAGACAGCGAAAGTAAACTCCCTTATATATAATGTCTCAACATACAGTTTATCGGACTCAGATGTTTCTCTTCTGGAGAAAGGTCTTAACTTTATACCTTCTCAAACCAGCTCCCTTAATGATGTGTTGGTTGACTTAAGACTGTTTTGCCGCAATGTTTCACTCAAGGTTTTGTTTAAAAATAACAATGCGGTTAATACTAATGAAGTTAAACATTTCTTTAGAGTAAAGAGCAGTTTTATACCCAACATGCCACATAATGTTGAAAGTTTTTTAAAAATGTGTGAATCTGATTTTTATAGTTGGTTTGCTCAACATAAAAAAGATGCTGCTTTTTTAACATGTCTAGAGCAGAACAAGATTCATTGCTTTCTCTAAAAAGAAATACTGACATCATTATTAAACCAGCTGATAAAGGTGGGGCTATAGTTATAATGAACTCTCCAGACTATAATCTAGCTATGTTGAACCTTTTATCAGAAGATACAGTCTATGAGAGAATCAGTAATGTAAAATGCCAGAAAATCATTAAAACAGTACATGCTGATTTATATGATCTTTTGTTGGGGGGACAGATAAGCTGTGAACTGTATGAATATCTCTTTATAGAATATCCACTCATTCCCTTGATAAAAGGTTTACCCAAAATACATAAGGGTCTTAGACCGATACCTATGAGACCGATAGTTTCAAGTAACAACTGGGTAACCTGCACCATCTCCTCTTTCATAGAAAGTATCTTAAGACCTCTAGTAGACCATATTCCACATATTCTAAGTGATTCTTACCAGTTAATTGATTTTTTGAAAGAACATGATTTTAAAAGCAATGATACACCCTTGTTACTAGTGACAATGGATGTTAAAAATCTGTTCACCTGCATCCCCAATGAGTTAGGGCTTCAAGCAATTGATGAAATCCTGGTTTCTTCATCTGGTTACAGCAACAATAGGATGATCCTTATACACTATCTCCTTGAAGTTATACTCAGTAACAATGTTTTTTTGTTCCAGGACCAACTTTATTTGCAGAAATGGGGGGTTGCTATGGGAACCCCCTGTGCTAACAGTTATGCCAATTTGGTTGTGTATAACTGGGAACGAGAACATTTGTTTAAACATCCTGATTTTAAAAAAGTGAGAGTTTATAAAAGATTTGTGGATGACGTCCTCTTTGTTTGGGACGGAACTGTGTCAGAATGCATTATATTTGTTAATGAATTGGAGAAATCGTCACCTTTCTTAAGGTTTACAGTAGAGACTTCCCATGTTAAGATACATTTCTTAGATTTACAACTAGAGTTTGAGGAAAATAAGATTATTACATCTTTATATAGGAAGCCAACCTGGAGAAATACACTGCTACACTTTAGCAGCATGCATCCCAGGTATACCTTTGAAGGTATAATATCCAGTCAAATGCATAGAATTTTTAGAATCTGCCAGCGCAGTGACTATTTAGAGAGAGAAATAAATATCTTAGAGGCATTGTTTAGAGAAAGGGGCTATCCCCCTAAAATGTTTATGGATTGCAAACAGCGATTTATAGACAAATATTATAATATTGGTGGAACAGCCGTTGACAGGAACACAGGGGGCAATAACAAATGCTCCGCAGTGAAAGGTAAATTTACTGACAAACTAAGCTATGTCACCAATTTTACTAGTGACAGCTTTAGTTTGAATAAGATCATCACTAGGAATTGGAACGTATTGGTTACAGATACCTTCACAAAAACTATAGTAGGTGAACATCCTAGATTTACATACAGAACTTCTCAGAATATGAAAGAAATTCTATGTTCAGAGCATACATCTCCATTTGAAAATATTGTTCATGATAAACTGGGCACTTTCCCATGTGGTGGATGTTCGATGTGCCCTTTTATATCCAATAAGGTTAGTTTCATACATCCTGCAGGCATTTTTTCCTTTATTCCTAGATTTTACAGTGATTGCAACAGTAGCAATTTGATATACTTAGCTACGTGTGTTTCTTGTGACGCATTTTACGTTGGCCTAACCAAGAGACGGCTACGAGACAGGGTTTACAACCACTGTTATGACATAAGGAAAGAAAAAGTTTCTAATGCCTTAGCTAAACATGTTATGGAACATCCCAGTCATACCTTTGGTTTCAAAGTTTTGGAAATGTTGCCATTGAGCCTTAGAGCAGGTGATAGCAATAACCAGCTGGCCATTAGGGAACTAAAATGGATTTTTATTTTAAGGGCACATACACCCCCAGGTATTAATTATTCAGTTTCCATTAAACCTGTATTGGATAATCGAAAGAAGTATTGACCATTTAACACATATGCAATCTGCAGTTTAGCTTAAATATATAATATATCATTTTAGTATTGTTATTAATTTAATATAAATTTTGACAATATTATCATTTTCATTTTATTTTATTTGATAGTTATGAGGATTTAATTTTTTACATACTAAGGATATTTTCTAGAGGTTATTTGTTCACTGATGTTTTGATCTAGGTGGACTTGTTATTTATCTCGCATTTTTAGATGGTCTGTTCATAATTTAATAGTAGAATATTGTGTTTTCAGCTAATAGTTATCTGTATTGTTTTGAACTAGGTTTATGTCTGTCTGAAATAGACTTCGTATATTAATTTGTTTTAGGCATTGTGTGTAGCTTATTATTTTATTATTTAGTAGTTCAAATATTCTCAATGGGCTCAGACAGGGTTAGATCTTATTTATTTTTTAGACTTTGTTGCCACAAAGTCCGTTGTAGCAGCATGTGGTAGAGACAGAGGCTCTGAGAACATCAGAGATATGAGCAATCAATTTTGACTGTCAGTACTTCTGACACGAATACGAACATCTCTGACTTGGATTGCTCATGTCTTGCCTTGTTTTGCGTGGTTTGTTTTGCATGTGGGGAATGTTTGGAAGTCAAGGCTGATGCATCATATGGTGAGTAGTTTTAATTACTATGGGTTCTGGTCATATTTTAAGTTTATTAAATATATTTCACTTGTTAATAGTTTTACAAGTGTTGGTTGGTCATCTGTGATGTTACTGGCAAAAAGAGACGCTGCTAGATGTTTAAACGCTATTTTATTCTGTCATTGAGGGCGTTTTTAATCATTTCAGCTATCTGGCGAATAACATCTTTTTTAATAAGTTATGATATGGCAGTTGTTTACTCGCCAGGTTTGGTCATCTCGAATTTTGTTATGCAGCTTGGTATGGGAGTGACAGACATTTGGAAGGTTTGAGGTGTGTGGATTCCAAGTTTGGATGTGGGGCGTTCCCGTATATGAATGTTTCTGAACTCGGGAGTTTTTGTTTCTTTCCTTATGTAATGCTGGAAAGTAAGAATGATGTTCATAAGGAGAACAGTCTAGCTACTATATTTATTATGTTTTAGTTTTTGCTTCTAGATTTTTTGTTACTAGTTGAAAAGGTTGTCGGATGCTAGGGACCTTGTGCGGTAGTAAGATTGATGGATGTCTGGTTTTTAAGAATTTAAGATCTGAAGGTGGTTTGGTGACTGTTTCGAGTTTATCTGAGGGATCTTTTGTTATATATATATCTTTATTAGTAATGTTTTAATGAGGCATTTTACATATCTTTATGCCATGTAGACTTTATGTGGTCTGGCGATTTAGTTTTAAAAAGATGGTCTCGCCGGCTTTAAAAGTTAAACAACTTTAATCTGTTAACATATGTTCCCTGTCAGATGAATACAACACTATTAGGGCAATGAGTTTGTAATAACATCAGAGTGCATTCTATAGAAGAGTGTGGCAACAAACTGTAAGCTAGTATTGACTGGCTTTAATTCATTATTTGTGATGTATTTGTTTTTTATGATACTATTATTTGTGCGCTATACACTAAATATATTGCATTAATAGAGCACTGGATGTTTTTGCCACTGAATGATTTTGAAATGTTGTTTATATTATTTTTTAATGTTAGGGTTTTGCCGCTTTAAGCAAAACATTAATTGTTTCAATTGAGTTTTAATTGTTAATTGATCACCTGGTTTTTCCCGCCTAAAAGCCATGTATAAAGATGGTTCATTTGCTTCCAATATTTACACCTGATGAAGCATAGCTAACCTACGTGAAAGCGCTTGTGCAGTTTTTATGGAAAAATAAAGAAAGTTTTATTTGACTTTTCCGTGTGGTGACTCCTGTTTGGATCTACTATTGGTAGTGTACAGACTACTTAGAGGTGACTTATGTGTGGATTACAGGGCTATCTTTGACCCAAATCTGATGCAAATGCTGTACATCCATAAGTCAAATGGGACTAGAGTCACCCACGCCAGGTACCTCAATCTAGGCTGCAACATAAACAGGAGCTGCAGGAGAGACAGATACATCATTTAGAGGTTGCCACACCTCTGGAATAGGTTTCCAATCCATATCAACAGAGCACCTCCATGACTCTGCTTAAGCACAACCTGGATGACTGGATGGGAAACTGTAAATTTCTGCTGGGGATGGCGCTGGCTTCTCTCCTGGACATGGGTAGTCCTTGCTAGAAAAACCTTGGGCATAGACTATATCTCTCATCTATTATTATACTGGGATCTAATGGCTAGGCTTGTAAAGACCCTTGGGTCAATGGCCTAGTAACATCTTATGAACCTATGAACATTTTAATGTAGTCAAGTATGCAAAATTTGACTACATTAAAATTACAGATGCTATGTCACTATTTTCTTGAACTGTAATACTGCAAGATATCGAGCACATCTACATTGCATATTTCAAAGCCACTGCAGTGTGTGTGCTGCTTCCAGGAAGCTTCATAGCTTAATTATTTCTAAATCACAATATGCTTGTTTTTTATTCATCTTCACTTTCTAGTAAGGCCTTCACTAGCTGACGTATAAAGCAGGCTGCCAGCAAAAACTTACGAGTTCCCAAAAAGGAAGGAAGGAAGGAAAGAAAGAAAGAAAGAAACAAGCAAACAAAATATGGTATAAGTACCAAGCAAATCCCTTTTTTCTTTAAATATGACCAAGTACTATTAAACTTAAAAAGTGACATGAAGCCTACTGTTGACATCTATGTAATGCAGCTGTTTTAATTCAGGGTCAGAATATGGCAAACTGCCTACAGCTGCTAACTGTGATTAAAGTTTTAAAATAAAGCAGAAAAAAAAGGAATCAGTCATAGTTTGCAAGTAGCAACATAACCTGCTCAAAACAAAAAATGCATTACTGTTAATATCAAAGTAAAGCAAAGCATGTATCTAAAACACAAATTATGAAAGCATTAATTTTAAACAATCTGTATTACAATGTTATAGCAGATACTATTAAAAAAAGCTCTCAACCGGCACAATATATACACTTACGGATGTGTATAAGTTCAGTCATAAAAACTGTATGCGAGGTCGGGCTCATGTCCTACAATACAGTAATACCCTCTATCAGCCAGTCCAGATACATACGATAAATCTAGGTTAACCCTGGTCAATCCTATACTCTCCTTAGCTCTGTTCTCCTCTCTTGAAATTCAGGAGTGATACTTTGGCATTCTGAAATTAGTGTGTGTGTGTGTGTGTGTGTGTATTTATATTTACATTTATATACACATATACACAAAGAGTCATAAACACATTTATATACAGTGCCTTTTGCATATGCAAAATAAATCTGATAAAACTAAACTTAGGGAGAAAGTCAATGTAGATGAATTTGAGGACATTCTTCTTCTTCATTCTGAACCAAAGATTAAGCTAAAACTGACTGGTGTTCTATATAAATTGGCCACACAAAGGAAGGTGACATTTCTTATGCTATCCAAAGTACAAGGAGAAATAACATGAATACAAGTCCTTGGCATTATTGAAAATCTAACTGAAGTGACTGAGTGGTGTGTTTCCATAGTCCCAGCATATCAAATGATGCTGAAAGGTGATTATGTGATAAATAAAAAAAAAAGGTGATGCTGGTGTGTGTGTGAATGGTTCATACCACCTACACCAGAAGATGCTGTACCCAAGCTTGCCATTACAAACTTTTCTCCATGTTTGATTTGGAAATACCCTTACATACAGAAAGTCAAAGGCAGACAATCTTTATTACCCCTATGGGAAGATTGTGTTTTAAAAGGCTGCCATTTGGTATAATCCTCAGCACCTGAAACCTTTTAGTGTAAAACGGCTGACTTAAGGGTCTGGATGATATCACTGTTATGGATGACATCCTAGTATTGGGTCTTGACAAACAGATGTACGACATACAGTTCAGAGACATTGTTGCAAATTATCAACATTTCTGGTGTAAAACTGAACCGATGCAAATGTTTTACTGCAACAAGAGTTGCAATACTTGTACTCCACTAAAACTTACTTTCATATCTAACTGCTTAGTACACACTGCAGTGTTTAGGATAAACCATTTTTTCAGGTCCACCAGGAAGAAGAACAGAACTAACTCAAAAAACAAGCCACGCTGATGGAATCACAAAATCAATCGGATTTATAACAGGAGAAAAAAAATCATGACAAAAATTAGGAGGTGCAGCACCCAACAGGATAAAAGCACTCTCACTAAACTAAACAACTCAGAGGACAGATAAAGACTACCAAAGCCAAATTTGGGGTATGTTTGGCCTTCCAGGCCAAGGACAACCACAAAGCATTCTTTAGCTATGTCCGCAACCTCAAAGACAATACACAATTGTGTGCAGAGCTCATTGCAACTGGAGCCAACTATACTGAGCCAGAAGACATAGCAGACATCCTGGCTGATAAATTCAGTTCCAACTTTACTCCTCTCTCCCCCTCAACCTTCCTTCAGGAAATATCATCAAATATAACTCCCCCCTACTATCACAAGGGAGCAGGTCCTTAATGTTCTCTCTAGAACCAAGAACACTGCATCAGTGGGGCCAGACAATATCCCAGGATGCCTTATAAATAAAAATAGCAAATAAAATAAATAGCATGAAACATGAGCTATTAGGGCCTCTGGAATTACTATTTAACTGTAGCCTCCAAACAACCTTTGTGCCTCATGAATGGAGAAAGGCAACAGTCATCCCCCCTGCACAAAGGTGGGCCATCCACATATCCTGGAAACTACAGACCTAAAAGTCTCACTAGTCTTGTATGTAAAGCCATAGAAAGAATTATCATGGAGATGTTCAATAGACATATAGTAAACTGCCAGACACTGGACCCAACCCAGTATGGCTTCGTCAAGGGCAGATCATGTCTACTCAACCTGGTGGACTTCTTTGAGAAGCTCACCAAAGCAATGGATGAGGGCAAAATTGTTCACACTGCCTACCTTGACCTGGCCAAGGCATTTGACACAATACCCCACTCAGGCATTGTTGACAAATTCAAGAGGTTAGGTACAAACCTGTATGTCACCCAGTGGATAGCTAACTGACTCACAGACAGGACCCAGGAAGTTAGAATGGTGTAGTCCACCTCTACAAAAAGGCCAGTCACAAGTGGAGTCCCTCAGGGATAATTCCTTGGACTGCTCCTTTTTGGCATTTACTTCCAGAAGTCAAGGCCAATGTCAGTTGTCTCTGGCTGACTAAATTTGCTGATGATTGCAAATTAGGAGCCGTCATTGAATCTCACACTGACACAAATGTTCCCCAGAAGAGGCTGACACAGATGAACAACTGGTGTCAAGAGTCACAGACAAAAACTAAATGCCAAGAAATGCATAATAGTATCCTTTGGGAAGTCATCCATCCCTGGCAACTATCACATTGACAACACACCCCTTAGAGTTGACCCAGGAGTCAGGGACTTAGGGACACACATAGATAACAATCTAGCCATTGATCATCATGTGTCTACAGTGGTGAGGAAATCATTCTATGTTGCACAACTTATAAACAAAGATATGGCATCTAAATCCAAGGAAGTCATTGTTCCAGTGTATTCGACATTCAGCAGACCTATCATTGAGTACAATGCCCCCTTTGGTATGTACCTAACCAGGCATATCCAACAACTGGAACGTCCACAGAGGTTCCTCACTAAAAGAATACAGGGCGTAAGTAATATGTCCTATGCAGACCACCTCAAGGACCTATCCCTGTTTTCTGTCTCCTACAGGCTTTTGAGAGGAGATCTATGCCTGGCATACAAGGCACTGTCAGACCCCACTCTGATGGATCTCCTGCATATCCTCAAAACAAACAGTACCAGAATTACCCATTCTAAAGACTTAAATCTTGCCTGTGATATAAATAGGAACTGCTGGAGATAGGTATGTATCCCAGAGACTACCCCATCTATGGAACAGGTTCCCCATCCATGTGAAGCAGAGTTCCTCCCTAATCCAATTCAAGTGCAACTTGGACAACTGGATAGGAAACTGGAAATTCATCCCTAGTTTGGCACTTATGTCTCTGATGCAAACAGGTAACCTGTAAATGGTTCATCTCCCAGACCCATACTTACATTTATCAAGGGTATCAGAACTTGTCAGAGATTTGGGATGCATGGCTAGGCTTAAAAAGGCCCTTGTGGTCATTAGCCTAGTAAACAGCTATGAACTTATGAACAATACTTTGTGCTCCATATAGGTGTAATCAAATCAGATGTAACCAAATTAAGAGCAAAAGTCCAGTTACAAGATCCATTTTGTATGAGTCAAGATAAACCCTATACATGATTAACCTTTAGACAATGCTTAATCCTTTAACAGAATTGTTAAACAAAAACATACCAAGGTCCTTGGGACATTTTCAAGCCAACTCCAATGGCAGTATACTATGATGTCACTAAACAATGGGACATACTCAGTCTAACTTCAATGGCAGTATACTATGATGTCACTAAACAACTGGACACACTCAAGCCAATTCCAACAGCAGTATACTATGATGTCATTAAACAATGGGACATCCTCAAGCCAACTCCAATGGCAGTATACTATGACGTCACTAAACAACGAGACATACTCAGTCCAACTTCAACTGCAGTACACTATGATGTCACTGAACAAGTGATAGTGAGTGCTGATGAAAGTAGCTTCAGTCTGGATGCAGCATTACTCCAAAGAAATGCATTGCATACTGCTACCTGTTGCTTCAAATGCTGTTGATGCTCAAGAGATATATTCTCAGACAGAAAATGAATGCCTTGCAGTGTCATTGCCTGTGAAAACTCACCAGGTACATATTAAGACTCCAGAGATTCCAACTTAAGATTGATCATAAACCAGTAGTTCTTCTAAGCAGTTCATAAGGCTTAGACAAACTGCTGCTGACTTGCCAGACAATGCAAATGAGGCTTTGTAGTTTCAATGCCAGAGCAATACACGTGCCTGGAAACAACTGTTTATCACAGATGTTTTATCCTGATCACGATCAGACATTGTCAAATACATAATATGGTATTGTCAACTATGTGCAAAGTACCATGAGGACCAAGAATTGTAAATACTGAAATACTAGAGAAGCTTAAGCACATTAGCAGAAATGATTCAGAACTGCAAGCTGTTTTCCAATAGGTATGAAATGGATGGCCAAATGACTGGACAGAAAGTAAACATCCCAGGTATAAAGACAAAACAATCACATAATGGTTATCAAAGCAAAGTGGCTCACTGTTATATCAAGCCAAAATTGTAAAACCTTAACTCTATGAGCAGCAGTGCCATGTCAAACACATAAGGGTCATCAGAGTCTCATTATATGCCAAACCAAAATCTCCATGTGGCTGCAAATATCAAATGAGACATAATTAGCTTGGTGTCAATCTGTTAATGCTAGACTGAGCACAGACCATCACTGATAAGAGAGCTACCAATGCAAGCAGAGTTACTGCAAGGTCCTTGGCAAAAGATAGCTGCTGATTTGTTCAAATCTGCAGGCAAACATTGCTGTTATTGATTACTCTTGCACCATAGAAATAATTAATGTATCAATTACAGCTAGCCTTCAAGTATTAGCCAGATTCAAGATTCTGTTCTCATGGTGTGACCGATCTACTGAACTTCTTACTGACAAAGGCACGTAGTTCACATCAACAGACTGACTGGTTACACACATACTGTGTCAAGCTGTCACAATGTGTAGTCAAATGGTGACACTGAGAGCGCGATGCAAACAGCAAAGAAAATATTGAGCCAGTCAGAGCTTCCCAAAGCTTTTGTGGTCCAGATAGTACCACCAGACGAAACCCTTCATAGCTAATGCCTGAAAGATAAATACAAACTCTTATGCCAATGACAAAACTTGAGCCTAGAGTTATTCCATATCACACATTTAAACACAGTTATGAAAAATAAAGCTTTATGATTAACATTATTCTGCACATCCACTACCTGTAATGCAACCAGATCGCCTGAAATTACACGGTAGGGAAAAAGAAGACCACAATAGTTTTGCAATGCAAAAAAAAAAAACATTAAACCATGTTCCTTCAAAATGCAAACTAAATATGGTACCATATTTCAATAAAACAGACAAGATACTCAACTGGCTCCTGACAAGTGTTGACTTGAATGCAGTATTCCAAAAGAACAACAAAAAGAAAAGCACAGTCAAATCAATGTGAGCCAAAAATAATCAATGTCTAGCAAATCCTTTCCTGTACTGATGAAAATCTGGGTCTACATTGAAAACGCAAACGTTGACTTACCCGAACACCTAAACGCTGACACATCTTCATCGAACCGCAAAAACATTGATTGTCCTGAAGCGCGAAGTCCAAAACGTCGATTCGTCATGGTTGGCCCTTCTGCGGTATAGCTCCTTAAGGTAAGAGTGCGATAGTTACGGACCTTTAGGGTTAGGGTATGGGTTAAGGTAAGTGCATAGATGGTAATGTATGTTAGATTTAGTGTAGGGTTAGAAGTAGGGTTTTAGTAAGTGTATGTGTGTGGATTATTTAGTTTGTTTGGGTATAGCTTTTTAAGGTAAGTGTGCGATAGTTACGGACCTTAGGGTTAGGGTGCGGGTTAAGTGCATACTTGGTGGTATATGAAAGATTTAGTGTAGGGTTAGAAGTAGGGTTTAGTTTAGGGTTAGAAGTAGGGTTTTGTTTAGTGTATTTATGTGGTTTATTTAGTTAGGTAGTATGTAGCGGGTGGTGAGATGGGACAACTATGATATTTCGAGTTTTTGAATTTCGCGGTTTAGGGCATTCGGTGTATTTGCGGTTCACAGAATATGTTTCGGCGTTAAGGTGTTCGGGTAAGTCAACGTTCAAGTTTTCAATATAGACCCTGAAAATCTACCTCAACCAAATATTCAAGACAAAGGTGGAAGCTTAACTTCATGTGGAATGCCATACTGAGTATTGTCAAACTAAGACAATCAAGTGTGACTGTTCTTGAACCAGTTGACTATGTTTCACCTAGTTACTGTAAAATGTCTGATGACTATTATAACAATATGTCTCACTTTTCCTTTTAGATGTTCTCACTCGAGTTCCAGTTCAAATGGTCTTTGGATGATGAAAAATGGGTTAATTATTTGCACTCCAAAATGTTTTAAATACTGTGGCAAAGTCACTGATAATATATTTCATATTGCTTTGTGGATAACTGTATTGTTTATAAACATTTATATACTTTTGTATGATGATTCCAGTGTGTTGAATAGGTTCATAGGTTAATATTAGGCTACTGACCCAGAACACCATTTGTAGCCTAGCCACAAGATAGCAGATTTCTAGTTACTCATCTTCATCAGTACTCAGTTTTGACCCATCCCAATAAGGGATTGGAGGGTTGGCTCGTAAGTAACCTCAAAACAAACAAACAACTGATGCTTACTTTCAACCTCATTCAACAAGAGCTTGATGAGTCAGACACATCCATTCTTCCATTTTCACTTAAAGAGGGTCAGGGAGCTACTTTACATTTAAGGGAAGTTTATTCCCTAAAAGAAGGATTCTCTGTAACAGATATCTATCTTTCACGCAAGTTCTATTTAACTTTCATTGGAAATTAAGATTTCCTGAGTGGGTGTTTATGGTGTTGTTTAGTGGATGTGCAGGAGGTTGCAAGGGACTGGATCTTTCAAGGCTCTGTAAGCCAGAAGGAGATACCCTCATAAACATCTATAGGAAACAATAAAAAAAGAAAAGAAAAAAAACAGTTTAAGGCAGACTGGGTAGCTCACAGACAATATGCCCTTCACTGTATTTATGTGGAAATTCTGCAGTCTCTTGAGCTGAATCATACTTTGATAAGTACATACTAAAGGGAACATTATACTCAATTACTGGCCTAATAAGAGAGGAGTAGATAGGGATGGTGACTTCCTTGGATCAAGGAAATATACCCCTGGTGATTAGTTTAGCTATATGAAAGGATTTCCTATTAATAGTGGCACATGCTGATCAGGGGAAAGTTCATTATCAACAAAAGTATCCATGTCCATGATTACTGAGTTAACTTCCAAAAGAGTGTCACTTATGAGGTAGGTGTGTGGGTACACCGGTTTGCCAAAGGACCCAATGATGCAATTAGTTTAACGATGAGGTCCAGACACTACTTGTTGGTGCATGATATGCCCTTTTGGAGAATCGAAACATCTGTGGGGAAGTTTATGGCAGCTCAGTGATTGCAGTCATCATCAGCCACAGGCCCTTGATCCTGGCCTTGACATCACTGAAGTGAAGACCAAAGAGGAGTGGTCCCAGGAATGATGCCTAGGGGTATGCTTCCAAAACTAATAAATCGGGTTCTGTTAGTAAACCAGTTTGCTATCCTGTGGGTAACATGAGGTTAACATTTAGGCAGATTACTTTACCAATAATGCCAAAATATGGGATGGTATCAAAGGACCATGGCTAAGTCCAGGTAGGCAGTGTGAACCAATTTGCCTGAGTCTAATGCATCCAAGACTTGTTCAAAAAAAGTCCACCAAGTTTAGAAGGCAGGATCTGTCTTTAACAAACCCAAATTAGTCAGGGTTCAGGGTTTGTAGAGTGAAGTTTTTGAGTACTACAATGTTGCATTCCACTGTCTTAGCTAAAACTTGTGAGACTTATAGGACTATAGTATCTAGGATAAGTAGTGGGCCCCCCTTTGTGGAATGGGAAAATCACAAGGGGTCTCCACACATCTGGCACAAATCCAGGGGGTGAGGCACAGACTGAAGAGGCTTAGCAGCCAGTCTACTAGACAGTGTTTGGCACTGTCAAAAGGACAGCCTAGCACATTATCCAGATCCATGGAACACATGGCCTTGAACAGAGCACTCAACTCTTAGTCAGAATTGATAACAGGGGCATGCTAACATACTGTGTAAAGTTAGGGAAAAATAGCAGAGTAAAGTTTGAGCTGAATTTGTCCACTAATATGTTGATTAAGTGCTCAGTGCATTGTTGGGCACTGTATCTGATATAGCTGAAGGTGGTGTTGTGGCTGTCCTTAGCATAGGTGCCATTTCTCAATTCATACTTACTTTTGGAGGATTTCATTTTCTGTCAGAGATCTTTGTTGATCTGTCTAAGCTTCCCTCTAAATGATGGGCTATTATCCTTGCTCTTCCAGGCTACATTTTTCTCTCTTACTGTATTGTTTGTTTATACTGGGGTTCCACAATGGTGGTTTATTCCTGAATTTATCGTTGTATTTAATTCTTATAAGGGCTGATACCTCAATGCATGCCTTGGTGGTGGGGATAGAACTTATTGGCAAATGTGTCAGTATGGAAAAGTGGGTTATTGATGTTAGGGGGGTGTTTGAAATTTGACAGGCCTTCAATTATCCTCAGTTTATAAAGACAGAAGGGGTTTGCAATAAATCAGATTTTACCCTTATAAGTGTTACTGCATGGTGGTCAGATTTGACCACTCATCTGGTAACAATAGGTGTTGAGCACGGAGTGGGGAGTCATCTATATCACTGAGACAACATTTGGCAATATGTGTGGCAGTCATTGCACACATTCTTGGTAATGCTAATGCAGTTGTATGAATGATGAAATACAGTGTAACATACATGTGTCGACCTTGCCTGTCAATGTGCAGTGTATAGATAGTAGGTACTGTACAGGTACAGTAATCTTCAGGCAATTCCTTGGGCCTACCATCGTGCAATGTATAGGCAGTTTGGAACAATAGTGATGTGTAGGTGACATGATGCACCCAGTGTGTCTGTCACAGTCACACAATGTCATGCAATGCATAGGGTGGCACTGATGTTCAATCACACATAAGCAACCAGGAATGGGACATGATGCACCCGGTGTGCCTGTCACAGATCTCTGCTGTACAGGTGGATGCTGGTGAAACAGTGCAGGATGAATCAGCTGGGCAGCTGGCACACACTACAAGTAAATTGTCAGTACAGAGAAATCATTAGGCTGCATACTCACGGGGGCATCCCCTGCTGGGCCAAAATTTCATAATTAAGCTCTGGAAGGTTGCAGCTGGGGTCACCTTGGATGTTAGTAGTAGCAATTTCAGTTGCCCATCCTCAGAATCTGAGCATGTTGCTATAAAAGGCGGTACAACTGCACATCTGCATGTGACAGTTGACCACCTAAGTTGATGTGTCATCACTACAGAAGATACAGTGTCACAGTGAGTGTCGCTGCTGATGAGGTCCTCCACTGCATAAAATCAGCAATCACAGAGTCACAGGCTTTGATAGCTTGAACACCGTAGGCATTCAACCACACTACAGTCCACCTGGCACATGACTATTTACGCCTTAATTTACTTTGCTGACCAGGTAGTTGGGTGGTGCATCAGCCATTTTTAGTCATAACATGGGCCACATTAACAGTTTCAAGTTTGTTCAAACACTGAGTTTAAAAATTGATAGCTACCGAGTAACTGACTCGACAATAAGCAGTAATGCTTAAAACAAAAGAATAATGTAAACTGAAAATGTAAAATTTATGAAATACTGTATTCAGCAAAAACAAGAGGAGGAGGAGTGCTATGTACAAAAATGCAAAGCAAACACGCAACAGCTATGAAATGCAATACAGACTACCATGTGCAAGGACTGCAGCTGTGCATGCCATGAGGTGCCTGTGGTCCAGCAGTTATATAGGTGTAACTGTCTGTAAGCAGTTCAGGGAGATTTATACACTGAGTAATGCTGCCTGTGAGCTAGTAAAACTACAGAGTGCCCTACTGCAACAACAGCAGCCTCTGTTTCCCACTTGTGCAGTGGTTATTTGCAGCCTCTGTTTCCCACTTGTGCAGTGGTTATTTGCAGCCTCTGTTTCCCACTTGTGCAGTGGTTATTCGCAGGCTCTGTTTCCCACTTGTGCAGTGGTTATTCGCAGCCTCTGTTTCCCACTTGTGCAGTGGTTATTCACAGCCTCTGTTTCCCACTTGTGCAGTGGTTATTTGCAGCCTTTGTTTCCCACTTGTGCAGTGGTTATTTGGCAGTGGTGCTTTGCAGCATACCTCTCAGTTTCTATGGTCAGGAATTCTGGACAAAGACCCCCCCCCCAATCAGGGACAATATTTAAATTCTACCCTAATACATTTAAACACTTTTGCATCTGCATGAATTTTCTGAATACTAAGAAGTATGGAAACTAATGCCTGGCATTAATGACCGACTACAAAGTCAAAAGCACTCCAAACAAGTGCAATTACAGAGTTGGGTCACACATTTCTAACAGCATTATATTATATATTTCTAACAGCATGTTCTAAAAGCTGTAGATGTTTAACTACCATCACAGTCTGATAGTGGTTTCCAGGATGAGAACACTAGCATGGTTTTGCACTGACTAAATCTGCAGCTAGCATTACTTACGGAGTGTAATCCTTGGTGGTTTACCAGAAAATCTAACATTTTATGAGGTACAAGATAAAATACGAGGCAAAATCAGGGACAGTTGATAGGTATGCTTTGCAGCTTCCAGCACTAACTTCCACTCCAGGCAGTATGATCTACAGATACTCACCAGTTCACATGGAATTATGGGTATCTGTTCACCTAGACTGTGTGAGGTTGCTGTTGTTCACACTCCCATCAGATTTCTCTGAGAGGACAGTCACCATGTATTTTACCAGCTTAGAGTACAATGGCCAGATTATGTGAATGTGGCAGGATACAGGCCAGTAAACAATAGGCAGATACTGCCAGTTTAAGACATAGGTTTAGCTGAGGGCCCTTCCTTTCTGTGGTGTCTCTCTTGTATCAGACTACAGTCTGAATGTGCTATTGCTTAGGATATGATGAGATGGTAGGTCTGATCCCCCTTGCATTATGCTTCCATAGGCATTTATCAATGCCCAACATGATTACATGGTTATATGTAGTATCATTTAATGTTATTATATAACTGTATGCAGGTCATTTAAATACCTCAAACACTGCATTATTCATGCACTGTACTGGCTTTGTCATAATTACTGGGCAGTATTTTTGGTGGCAGATATGGAAGAAAACCTGTGTCATGCATGGTCATCAGGAGGTTGATGTAGTGAAAGGTTGTATAATATGTGACTGGGTGTAAATATCCAACAAGCCTTTATGGAATGTACTGTAGGTTTCCTCCAGAGTTATCTAGGTACAGAAACCTCATTCTCATTTTACATAAGCAGATGCATACTACATAATATTACAACCCCCTCCAATATGCCTAGTTTTTATAACACCTGCTGTAGTGTTTCTGCATTGATCTGAGGAGTATAAACAGCCATCATTCCAGAGGCATCTGGTGACACTGAAGAGCTGATCACGGGGATAAACAGAGTTGTAAAGCCTTGGTCCAAAGCACCAGAGTATCACGTCTTGGTATCATGGGGTCCACTGGGATTACTGGCAGACAGCCATTATATGACCCTGTGTTCACATACCATCTCATTAATGTCTGCAGTGGTTTGCTGATATGCATACCATCAATCGCAAGTTTTCTGCTCATGGTTTGTGGGGCAACACTGGGTGAAGTATATCTGCAATTTGGAAAACTGTGGGGAAGCCACACATTACCCAGACATATGCCCCTGCAGACAGCAGCAGACACTTAAACTGTTGTACGATCTAGCTAGAGACCACCTATGAAATCATACTAGTAACTTTGTCTGGCCTCTAAAAAGTTCCAGTGGCTAGTAACAGTTATTGCCACTGAGATTTGTGGTTTGGGGGGGTATCATCTGACCACCTAGGTATGCACATCTCCATCTCACCCTATACCCTTTATCAGTCTCCCCTCCTAACTTCCACTCAGCTGAAATCCTCATAATTAACTGCAAACTGAATAATCACAAAACCATAGCCATTGCTTCAATCTACATACCCCCAGGTAACAACATCCCTACCCTAGAACACTTTCTAGCCTGGATCTCACAAACTATCTCCTACGAAACTAACATACTGGGTAATGTCTCCAGCAATGCTCCAAAAACTAGCATTAATCTTTATGGCTTCACTCAAATGATCAATATCCCCACACAACTAAATAAAAACTCTAATACAGGTAGTACATTTGATTGGATCCTCTCTTTTAACCTCCAATTTTAGCATAACCCCTCCACTCTACCTAACTCCCTTAGTGACCATCACCCCACCTTAATACAATGACACTCTCCCCTTGCTCCAAATCCCAGCACTACAAAGACAGTCGTAAACTCTCAAATTTTAACTCCGGGACCTTTAATAACACTATCTTCAATAAACTGGTCTTTCCTTCATGACCTCTCCCTTGAGGAAGCTGTTCTAAAATTTAATAGCATTTTCCTAAATATCCTACACTTCCTGGCCCAATTCAGAAGAATCAGAACTAAAACCAACTATACTGCTTGGCGTACCACTAATACTCCTTACCTCATGCACAAAAGGGATATCGCCTGAAGAAACCGGCTAAAAACAAATCATATTCTAACCTTCAAAAATATGAGCAACTCTGTAATCAGACGAAAAAGCAAGTTAACACTGATAAAAAAAAAAAAAAAAAAAACTTCTACTTAAAACCTCAAGAAAATCTCCACTTTGACCCCAGAAAATTTTGGACTAACATCTCCAGTCCTCTGCTCCCAGCTCTTCCCCTGATAGCTCTACACTAGACACTGCTACATTTCTGAACTCCTTTTTCATTGACTCCATAGAGAAATAAGTAAAAAAAGACACCGATACCCACCTTACTGGTGTCCCCCCAGCCCCCATCAACACTACATTCTCTCTTAAACCAGTTCCCACAGCCTATATTAGATCTCTACTCAGTAAATTTAAAACATGCTCCCCATCAGCTGACAATTTACCTCCTTAATTCCTTAAGCTAGCAGCAAACCAGGGAATTGTTATGGCTAGGCTTGTATAGGCCCTAGGGCCAATAGCCTAGTACCAACCTATGAACCTAAATAGCATTGCATATCCCATCTCCATATTAATCAACCGATCTATTCAAGAAAATACTGTGCCTGAAATCTGGAAAACATTCTGCATCATTCCCCTTCATAAAGACGGAAACTCCACTGACTCCTCTAATTTTAGACCAATTGCTATTCTTTCCCCACTATCAAAGATTCTTGAAAAATGCACCCACAAACACACAAACAGATCCTAGCTCATCTTCTAAAAGAAAATCTCCTTACCCCAATCCAACATGGTTTCCATTATAACCATAGTACTTCCACCACTCTAATATCTTTTACACAATCTATCTGTAATTCTAGAAACAACAAACTAGTATCATGCCTATTCCTCGACCTTTCTAAAACCTTTGATACTGTCTCCCATAATTTACTTCTGTACAAACTCACTGATTTTAACTTCTCCACCTCCACACTCTCCTGCTTCTCCAACTATCTCTCCAATAGATTACAGTCTGTAAAATGGTTATCTGCAACCTCCTCCTTCTTCCGAGTTCAGACTGGGGTTCCCAAGGTTCCATCCTTGGTCCCCTACTATTCAACATTTTCACAAATAATCTCCATCTCTTCTGTCCTAACTCCTCCCTAATTCAATATGCCGATGATTCTACAGTTATTTCCACCTCTGACAATCTCTCTGACCTACTTCACCTTGCCCAAGAATCTCTGCACACAGTAGAAAAATGGCTAACATCTAATCAGCTCCTCCTTAATCCAAATAAAACCAGACTCCTCCTCTTCCTCCCAAAATCTATCCAACACCTCAAATCTACCTTTACTGCCTCTTCCCTCAACAACACAACTATCAAAGTTGAACCCTACACTAAACTACTTGGGGTCATTTTTGACGACCAACTAAAATTTGATCTTCACATCCAAAACTAAAACTCATCAGAAACTTGGCCTGCTGTTTAGAAACAAATAATCCTAAATCACCCTAGTACAAACCTATCTACTACCCACTATACTATATGCCACCCTAATCTTTACTAACCTCCAAACAAATCTCCTAAAAAAACTCAAATCCACCTATAATAAAATAGCTAGATTTACCGCTAACCAATCTTATAACTCACATCACTGTCTATCACTAAAATGCCTACAATAGTTAAAATTGCCCCAACACCTCCTACTGCCTCAACTTATTTTAACTCACTCTATCATAAAAAAACCCTCTCATGTCCTGCTCTCTCTACTATAATCTCACCTTACATTCCCAACCGTACTCTCTGCAGCCCTGATAAACTCCTACTGCATTACCATTACATTGGTAAACTTCTCTATAGTTACTCTGTTGTCTCTGCTTGGAACCCCCCCCCCCCAAACACACACACACTTAAGAACTATTCCTAATACCAAGCAGTTCAGAAAACACTAAAAGACAATCTATTTCACTCTAGCACATGCTCCGGCAAGGACCCTATTTAATTAAACCCTTTTTATCCCCCTTTTAACTTCTACTAAACTACCTCCTTTCTGCCTGTACTTTTCAGGTAACCTTACTTTGACTTAGTCATATGAGTATTTATCAAATAACATTACTGTTAGTATGTGACTATAAGTATGGAGAAACTTACTCATCCGTTAGCTTGTTAAATAGAAAGTCTATTTGTACACTGTTACTCCTGCTTAAAAAAAATCACATATGTACTTTAACATTAACTGTTATTATCTTGTACATATTTGTGTTAATTTTTTTCTTGTTATACTCTGGAAATTGTTATAGTTTGTAACTTCTTTATACTTTAACTTTTATTTTTTTTTTGGAGCTTTTCTCCTCAGGCCTTCACTGAAAAAGGGCACCTGCCCATTCGGACTAACCCAGTGACATGTCAGATAAATAAATAATAAATAAAAATCTCCCTGTACAAGTTAGCAAAATGCCTATTGCATGTGCATCCATACAAAAACAGTCTAACTTATCCTGCTCACAGAGTGACATGTATAACAGTCCAAGGCCTAAAGTGTCATCTCTCATGGTGGTGATGCACGGCCTGGCCTATGGCTGATTCTGCAGTACTCACTACCTTCATATTTATTAATTACAGTAAGCAGTGATGAATCCATAATCTTTAGTGACTTCAACCCATTATGGGTCATTATGACTTTGTTAGTCTGTTTAACTGATATCTGAATATGTCTATCTATATGTACCTGGTGTGCTTTATGAATCACATTCTGAAATATTGGGTACAAAGTCGTCAAATGCATGCAAGCACTGCTGACGTCTTGCTGATTGCAGACTATGCTTTGAGAATATGAGCGGAGTGCATCTCTGTGAAGTCCAAAATGATTTGGCATGCAACTCCATCTGTACATAGCTGGTACTCATTGTGCATTATGGTTTTATTAAATACCATCTTCAGAAACCCTACCTCAGAAATTATTTAAAAATAATATGTTCTATTCAGGAAACAATGATCTTTTAAATCAGTAACAAAATTAAACTTCTGAATAAAACAAACATTCATAAAGCATATAACTTGTCCACTTCCCAAAAGATCAACCTTTGAAAATCATCCCAAGACCCCTTTATTAAGAGATGCTATAACTCAAGAAATAAATTGGAAAAATATTTTTTTTTATTTCTCTTCAACCCTTCAACTTTTATGTATAGATCCCTTCTACTATCTATTTCAACATAATTTCTCAACATCATGAGACACTTTTTTATAATGATTGCTCATTTATGGGCTATTTTGTTAATTTGTTTACTCACTAATTATCCCCTTGCTTGACTTCACATACTGAGTTACCCTGCTGATCTTTCCCTGTCCTTGTTGAGTACCCATGCTGTAAACTGACCTACATTTAATACTTTCTTCCATTATTGGCAAGTTTAGCTTCTCTCATTCATGAATCCCACCTCCTCCAATGAATATTTATTATTACTACTGATAGTTCTCACTCTCCTTCCTCTGCTGCAAACTAACATTTTTAGTTACACTCCCTTCATTGTTAACCCAAAGTAAAGCATAATGTTTATACTTAGTGCAAAGTGTCCTTCAGACAGAGACTTATCTCAGTTGTGCTGTTTGTTCTTATTGCTGTGCCTGTCTCCCCCCACATAGTTGCTTTTTTTACTTGTCAAACAACCCAATCATTTAAGATATTTATGGTGGAAATTGGGCTACTGTTACCCGAAGGAGGAGAAGAGGCGGAAGACATGGCCGAAGACAGGAAGAGAGGAGAAAGGCTAGGACTGTGGTAGTGAGGGTCGGAACTTTGAATGTTGGCAGTATGACTGGTATAGGGAGAGAGCTAGCTGATATGATGGACAGAAGGAAGGGTGATATATTGTGTGTGCAAGAGACCAGATGGAAGGGGAATAAGGCTAGGTGTATCGGAGGTGGGTTCAAATTGTTTTATCATGGTGTGGATGGAAGGAGAAATAGTGTAGGAGTTATTCTGAAGGAACAGTATGCTAAGAGTGTTTTGGAGGTGAAAAGAGTGTTGGCTAGAGTAATGTTTATGAAGCTGGAAATTGATGGTGTAATGATGAATGTTGTTAGTGCATGTGCTCCACAAGTTGGGTGTGCAATGGATGAGAAAGAAAAATTTTGGAGTGAATTGGATGAAGTGGTAATGACTGTACCCAAGGGTGAGAGACTGGTGATTGGAGCAGATTTCAATGGGCATGTTGGTGAAGGGAACAGAGGGGATGCGATGGGTAGGTATGGTGTTAAACAAAGGAATGTAGAAGGTCACATGGTAGTGGATTTTGCGAAAAGGATGGACATGGCTGTGGTGAATACGTATTTTAACAGCAGGGAGGAGCATAGGGTGACATACAAGAGTGGAGGAAGATGCACATAGGTGGATTATATCTTATATAGGAGGGCCAGTTTGAAGGAAATTGGAGACTGTAAAGTGGTGACCAGAGAAAGTGTAGTTAGGCAGCATAGGATGGTGGTTTGTAGGATGATGTTGGTGATTAAGAGGAGGGGGAGGAGTGTGAGGGCAGCACCAAGGATCAAATGATGGAAATTGAAAAGGGTAATTGTGAGGTGGAGTTCAGGGATGAGTTAAGACAGGCACTGGGTGGCAGTGAAGAGTTACCAAACAGCTGGGTAACTACAGCAGAGCTAGTAAGTGAGACGGCTAGAAAGGTGCTTGGAATCACATCTGGACAGAGGAAGGACGGCAAGGAGACATGGTGGTGGAATGAGGAAGTACAGGAGAGTATACAGAGAAAGAGGTTGGCAAAGAAGAAGTGGGATTGTCAGAGAGATGAAGAAAGTAGACAGGAGTATAAGGAGATGAGGTGCATGGCAAAGAGAGAGGTGGCGAAGGCTAAGGATAAAGCATATGAAGAGTTGTATGAAAGGTTGGACACTAAGGAGGGAGAAAAGGACGTGTACCAATTGGCTACACAGAGGGACCAAGCTAGCTACACAGAGGGACCAAGCTAGGTAAGATGTGCAGCAGGTAAAGGTGATAAAGGATAATGAGGGAAACATACTCACAAGCGAGGAGAGTGTGTTGAGGAGATGTAAAGAGTACTTTGAGGGGTTGATGAATGAAGAGAATGAGAGGGAGAGAAGGTTGGATGATGTAGGGATAGTGAATCATGAAGTACAATGGATTAGCAAGGAGGAAGTAAGGATAGCTATGAAGAGAATGAAGAATGGAAAGGCTGTTGGCCCAGATGACATACCTGTGGAAGCATGGAGGTGTTTAGGTGAAATGGCAGTGGAGTTTTTAACTAGAATGTTTAATGAAATCTTGGAAAGTGAGAGGATGCCCGAGGAATGGAGAAAAAGTGTTTTGGTACCGATTTTTAAGAATAAGGGTGATGTGCAGAGCTGTAGTAACTACAGAGGGATTAAATTGATCAGTCACAGCATGAAGTTGTGGGAAAGAGTAGTGGAAGCAAGGTTAAGAAGGGATGTGATGAATAGTGATCAGCAGTATGGTTTCATGCTGGGAAAGAGCACTACAGATGCAATGTTTGCTCTGAGAGTGTTGATGGAAAAGTACAGAGAATGTCAGAAGGAGTTGCATTGTGTTTTTGTAGACTTAGAGAAAGGATATGACAGGGTGCCTAGAGCAGAGTTGTGGTATTGTATGAGGAAGTCAGGTGTGTCAGAGAAGTATGTAAGAGTGATACAGGACATGTACAGGGGTAGTGTGACAGTGGTGAGGTCTGCGGTGGGAGTGAATGATGTATTTAAGGTGGAGGTGGGGTTACATCAAGGATCAGCTCTGAGCCATTTCTTATTTGCAATGGTGATGGACAGGTTGACCGACAAGATCAGACAGGAGTCCCCGTGGACTATGATGCTTGCAGATGACATTGTGATCTGTAGTGAGAGTGGGGAACAGGTGGAAGAGATCCTGGAGAGATGGAGATATGATCTAGAGAGAAGAGGAATGAAGGTCAGCAGGAATAAGACAGAATACATGTGTGTGAATGAAAGGGAGGATAGAAGAATGGTGAGGATGCAAGGAGTAGAGGTGGCGAAGGTGGATGAGTTTAAATACTTGGGGTCAATAGTTCAGAGTAACGGTGAGTGTGGAAGAGAGGTAAAGAAGAGAGTGCAGGTGGGATGGAGTGGGTGGAGAAGAGTGTCAGGGGTGATTTGTGACAGATGAGTACCTGTAAGAGTGAAAGGGAAGGTCTACAAGAGGGTAGTGAGACCAGCTATGTTACATGGGTTGGAGACAGTGGCATTAACAAAAAGGCAGGAGTTTGAGCTGGATGTGGCAGAATTAAAGATGTTAAGATTTGCACTGGGTGTGACGAGGGTGGACAAGATTAGGAATAAGCATATTAGAGGGTCAACCCAGGTTGGAAGGTTTGGAGACAAAGCCAGAGAGGCACGATTATGTTGGTTTGGACATGTGCTGAGGAGGGATGCTGAGTATATTGGGAAAAAGATGCTAAGAATGAAGCTACCAGGTAACAGGAAAAGAGGAAGGCCTAAGATGAGGTTTATGGATGTAGTGAGATAGGACATGCAGGTGAATGGTGTGACAGAGCAAGATGCAGAGGACAGGAAGAAATGGAAACAGGTGATCTGCTGTAGCGACCCCTAACGGGAACAGCCAAAAGAAGATGATGATGATTCGCCTTCAATGTACCCATTTTCCTTCTACTTCAGTTTTATGACTCTCTCCCCACTCTGTCCCCATGCTTTTATTATCTCAATCCCTCCACATAAAACTCTTTTCCTGTATTCCCCTCCATCTTTTTGGGTCTTGCTATTCGCAACAATTATATGGATCCCTTGGCTTTTGGTCTTGCTGTCCTGGACACTCGCATGGATCTCTTGACTTATGGTATTATTTATTTATATTTGTTTACTGAGGTAATGCACTGATCTCAAAGGACCATTTGCAGGCAAAACCTGGGTGAATAGGGTCACATAACACAAGGATATGCTAAAAACATATACATGTATACAAATACAAATACGATGCAACATTTCGTTCAAGTAGTTTACAAAGTCAAACCATGGATGGGAAACTGGAATTATGCTTAGCAGAGCTTTTGGATAAGATGTGACCATAATGACTGAGATGGCTTATGATATAGGAATAGCAGTATATCATTATACAGACAGGTATGAAGACATCAGAAAAGGCAAGAGAGAATAGCTGCAGTAAAAGATATCATTGGGAAGAAGAGAGAGAAATGGAACAAAACAGGTGTGCAGAGGAAAGAGGAGTAGAAGTGAGAGAAGTGTGAGATGCAAAAAGAAGGGGGGAGTAGGATGAATGGCATGCAGTAAGTGAGGGGATGCCAAGATGAGATAAGTAAGGATAAAATAGGGATAAAGGGGTATGACAGAGCAGCAAGGTTCATGTAACATGAGCTGTATGAGTGCAGGTATACATTGTTTAGGTGAAGAGGTATCCCTTGTCTGAAGTCTGAGTATATCTGGACATATCTAATTTATAGTGCAATGGAGTTCCATAGTTTAAGTGCTAGAATAGAGAATGCATGATTAGTACAATGAAGTTTTGTTTTTGGAGTTAGTAGGGTGGGTTGAGACAGAGAGATACCCCTCAAGAGTTTGGTGAAGATGTCTCAGGAGAAAGGGCTTTATTAATTAGTGATCCAGCAGATTGTATTGGAGGTGGTTTGCAAGGCGGTGGCAGTTTTCTTTGAAGCTGCAGCTATTATGGGCAGTCCATATTCGAGCTGTACTCCTTTGCCTGTGGCAACTTTGGCTGGCTTGGACAGAAAAGGTGATAGTTCATTTGTCCATAACAGTAGTGTGCTGATATTTTTCCATGTGCTTTGAATGTGTAGTTGAAAGTTATAAGATTGGTCTAGACAAACTCCATGGTGTCTGAAGGATGAGGTAGTTTCTATGTTGGTATTAATATTAAGGAAGCTGAGTGCTTGGCAATTTTTCCAAATAGCATATATATATATTTTTTTTAAGGGCTTCAGTATAAGTTTCTGGTCAGCGTAGAGCTGAGATTATATAACAAGAGTGGGGTTTGTTTGACCTTTAGATCACCTGCTCAGTATCTAAGTTTTTTGGCTTTCCACTATATACCTACAATCAACTGCATTACTAGCTGAGTTAAGTACAAACTTGCAGTGTTAAAGATTGTACTGCATTTTATTTTTCTGTTTGTTTCATTGAATATTGTGGTCTGTGTCTCTCTGCAGTTATTTATTTTTCTATTTATTTGTTTCATAGAATACTGTGGTCTCTCTCCCTCTTTCTGCAATAAGTGGGGGTTATTGTGTTTCATTTCATTGATATTCAGTGTTAAACTCTTAGCCTAGAGGGAGTGTTAGTCACATATCTTTGAATTTATTACTGCTCAATATCTGAGTTGTTTGGCGTTCTGATATATACCTACAATCAACTGCATTACTAGCTGAGTAAAGTACAAACTTGCAGTGTTAAAGATTGCACTGCATTTTATTTTTCTGTCTATTTAATTGTTTCATTGAATATGGTGGTCTGTGTCTCTCTGCAATTATTTATTTTTCTATATTTGTTTCATAGAATACTGTGATCTCTCTCTCTCTCTCTCTCTCTCTCTAGCACTGCAGTTAGTTTCCCCGCCCTCTCTCCCTGTTCTTGTTTTGGTATTAATCTTGGTGGCTTTGGAATTGCCCGCCCCTCCTGTAAATTTGTGTTTGAACACTCCTCCTGGGTCTATCTCATTTGCTCACTCAACCGAGTACAGTGAGATCAGTTTTTGACTTCAGACACTCCTACCAGTCCCATCTGTTCAGCTGTATCCCAGCTCTATCCCAGTCTAGTGTCACTAGCTCATTCTACCTAATACAGAGAGAACATTTGAGAAGGGCAAGCCACCTAGGTCCTTAACATTGAATTATCTTCTGTTTCTCCTTTCTCCCTTTCCAAAAAAAATTCTAAGCTTGTTTCCTGCCTTTCCTGTAACTAGTCTAGTCCAAATACAGATTTGGGGTATCTAGGAGTGTTTGTAAGCTTCTGAGACCCCCAAGCCTTTCTCTGTTGGAGGGAAGCCTTCTAGCTTATCAGTGGGAGTGGTAAGCACTAGGTAGCCTATCTACCACAAGAGTGGTTTCTGGCCCAGAAATTGTAGTTTATTGGCCGTTTGGGCAGTTTTTCCATCTCTTTCAACTTTCTGGATTAAAAGCCCACATTTGCACTTGTTTCCTGCCTTTCCTGTAACTAGTCTAGTCTAAATACAGATTTGCTGTATCCAGGACTGTTTGTAAGATTCTGAGCCCCCCCAAGCCTTTCTGTGTTGGAGGGAAGCCTTCTAATGTATCAGCGGGAGTGGTAAGCACTATGTAGCCTATCTACCATAAGAGGAGTAGTTTCTGGCCCAGAAATAGTAGTTTATTGGCCGTTCGGGCAGTTTTTTCTATATCTTTCAACTTTCTGGTTTAAAAGCCCGCATTTGAGCTTGTTTCCCACCTTTCCTATAACTAGACTAGTCCAGGTACAGATCTGCTGTATCCAGGACTGTTTGTAATCTTCTGAGCAGTGCCAAAGTCTGCTCTTCAACTTTTCCCTTAGATCTGCTAGTTCTCTCCTCTGCTGCACTTTTACTAGCTTATTAGTTTAGCACTTGACCAGACTTCTTGTAGCAATTATTGTAGCGCACAAAAGTGCTACAAGCACTAAACGTTGTACAAGGAAACAGCTCCAGTACTTATTATTAATGCCCACCCCTCCAGGCATGTCAAAGTTCAGGTCCCTGTGCTTTTTCCTATTAACCTGGTGAACCTGGGCATCCTGAGGCAATGTAGCAACTGCCTCATGTACAAGACAACCCTCTCCTCTTACCTCCCAACACTCAGACTTGCGAGAGATGCACTTATATATCCATATTGACAGCTATGCACTCTCTGGCCAAGCTGGTCAAGAGGAGAAGGTCAACACTTGCACCACACCACATGGAACACATAGCACTCCAGAACACACACCAGCACTGCTTTCACATAAAAACACAAACCACACACCCACCTTTGTGGAGGCTCTCAATGCAAATCTATCACAACAGCAGAGACCCCCAAGGCAGAAATGCACTCGGTCACCGCAACGCAACACTAATCATGAGACACATAACTCTCCTAAACAGTATGGCACTCAACCAAAGCCCCTAAGGTCAAACAGCATGCCCAACATGCTAGTCACAGGTGACTCAATAGTGAGGACACTGATGTCCCACTCACTAGGTTGAATAAGGAGAAAGTAATAGTCAGTTGCCTGTCAGGTGCCAAGATCTGCCACATAACGCATGCACTCAGGTCCCTTAACAACAGGTACAAATATGACTCTGTCATTGTATATGTGGGTGTGAATGACCTTAGCTGTACCTCCCTGGACTCCTAGTGCCTTTTTAGGCAGTGTTCAAAAGACCAAATTACCACCATAACAGCTACAAGCAAATGCACTCTGAGGGTCATGCTACTCAGTGCTAGAAGTCTAAATTTCAAAATGCACCAGCTTGAAGCTCTCCTTAAAATGGAGAACATCGACATGTGTGCTGTAACAGAGACCTGGTTGAAGGCAGCAAAAAGCACCCCTGCACTACCAGGCTATAACTTATTCCACACCTTTCGGCCCCAGAACTTGGACCGAAGCTCCAAAGGCAGTGGTGTTTCCATATTCATAAAGGATGTGCACACCTCCAGACTGTAGCCCAACATAACGCATCAGAGATACTTCAGGTGCAGGTAAGACAGCGATTCAGGTCGTAGCCTGCTATAGGTCCCCAACCATGTCCCAAGACTCACACTCCACGTTCCTGATCTGGATCTGAATAGTGGTGGGCGTACAGGGTGGCTGTGGAGTTGGTAGGTTTGTGTTGGTGGTAGTGGTGATGTGTGGCAGGTTGGTGAAATTGTTGAGGAAGTCAGTGCATGACAGTTTGTGGTGGTGTTAGAAATGTTCAGGGGAGTGGGTTTTTTTACAGTTTTTCAACCAGTTGAACAGGTTGATTTATCTCTAGTATCTTTTGGGTTTGGCTAAATGGGAAATGTGTTTGTTTGGTAGTGGTTGGTTCTGTGTCTGTAAATAGAGTGCTTGGTTGGGTTGCACAGTGAGGTATATTTGGCATGGGAATCTGTGTAGAGGTTTGCATTTTCAATTACTTCATCATATAGATGTTAGAGTTTGTTAGATGCCCATTCACATTTATTAAGTTTAAGTTGCCTTTCTACCAAGGGAAATAATGTGTTTTGCAAGTTTAGCAGGGTATTGGTAAGACTGTTAGCTGCAACTACCCCTCCATTAACTGGGAAAACTACTCATGTACCAATACACTTGCCCAACGTTTCCTGGAATTCATTAATTCCAATGCACTGGACCAGCTCATTCTTACCCCCACTAGAGGCAGCAACGTCCTTGACCTGGTCATTACTAACATGGGCGACCATTGCTCTACACCTACAGTCAACTCCTCCCTGGTTAGATTTAACCACAAACTAATCACCTTGAAAATCCACTCCCCCTCCCCCCACAAAGGTAACCACCATGAAAAACTTCTCCAAAGCAAACTTTGAGCTCCTAAAAACAGAGGTGGCTAACTCACGGCACCCATACAAATGGAGAATAGTTGCATGACCACCGAATCATACACCAGTGCACTGTACGAACACGTACACAAATGCATGGATCTCACCATACCCAGTAGAACTAAGACATTCTCCTCCAAAAATAGGAAACCAATCTGGTGGTCCCCTGCCATAAACAAACTGTACAACAGAAGGAGGAAACTGATGTGGAATAAGGTGAAGTCCCAAGACTGGAAAACCTCCCTTATCAGCCTCAACAAAAAGTTGAGATCCCTCATCAAATCCTCTAAAGCTAGCTATGAAAACAGAACTGCAGCAGATAGTAAAGAGAACCACAAGGCCTTCTAAAGTTATGTAAAGAGTCTCCATGGCAATACCCAGACTTGCTCTGAGCTACTGCACTATGGTACCTCCTATACCCAGCCAACAGATATTGCCAATATACTAGCCGACAGATTCAGTGTCAACTTTACCCCCTCTCCCCTCCCAAAAGACCTATCACATTGCCAGGCACTCATCATTACTGCTGCACAGGTTAAAACAGCACTGTCCAAGGCCAAGAATACAGCTTCTATGGGACCTGACAATATCCCTGACTGTGTTCTACATGAACTACAGAGTGAACTGGCACCTCACCTGTGTGCCCTGTTCAATCACAGCCGCACCTCAGGCTTTGTCCCTACCGAATGGCGCACTGCTACAGTCATCCCTCTCGACAAAGGAGGAGTGACTACAGACCCTGGGAACTATAGCCCAATTAGCCTAACGAGTCTGATATGCAAAGCTATGGAATGCATAATCATGGACCTAATAAACAAGAATATAGGGAATCTCCAAATTTTGGATCCCACACATTTGGTTTTGTGAATGGTAGATCATGCCTGCTCAACTTGGTCGACTTCTTTGAGTCAGGCACCAGTGCTGTGGATGAAGGCAAGGTGGTTCACACAGCCTACCTTGATCTGGCCAAGGCCTTTGATAACATTCCCCACTCAGGAATCATAGAAAATCTCAGTAAGCTAGGAATCAACCTCTATATCACAAGGTGGATTGCAAACTGGCTCACAGGTAGAACCCACAGTGTGAAAGTAGCTGCCTCCATGTCAGACTGCCAACCAGTCACGAGTGGAGTCCCACAGGGTTCAGTCCTGGGCCCTTTCCTGTTTGGTAGTTACTTCTCTGAAGTCCAGGCCAACACAAAGGGACTCTGGCTGAATAAGTTCACAGACAATTGCAAGTTGGGAGCTATTATTAACTCCCCAAGTGATGCTGACATCATGCAGAAAGGCCTCACTGAGAGCAACGACTGGTGTCAGAACCATGGCCTTAAGCTCAATGCCAAAAAATGTGTTGTCATCTCCTTTGGGAAAAACCCAGTTCCCATGAATTACAACATCAATGGCAGTCCACTGAATATAGAAGACATTTTAAGAGATCTTGAAACACAGGTTGACAGCAACCTCTCTTTCGACCACCACACTGCCACTGTGGTCAGAAAATCCTTCTATGTAGCACATCTCATTACTAAGGACTTTGCATCCAGGAAGAAAAAGGTGATTGTCTCCCTCTACTCTTCCCTCATTAGGCCAATCATCGAGTACAATGCCCCATTTGTCATGTACCTCAGTAGACACCTGCAACAACTGGAGAGGCCACAAAAGTACCTCACAAAGAGGATTCTAGGCCTTAAACACTTGTCTTATATGGACAAATAAAAAAAAATCCAACTATTCTCTGTCTCATATCGCCTACTTAGAAGCAATCTCTGCTTGGCTTACAAAGACATGTCTGACCCAGCTATGTTAGAAATGCTACAGCTAAAGAAATCCCAATCCCTCTGCACCACATGCTCCATAGACCTCACCCTCAACACCACAATCAACAGAACATGCTGGAGGGATAGGTTCATAACCCAGAGACTGCCCATGCTATGGAATAGACTTCCCATACATGTCAAACAGAGCACCTCACTGCCCCTCTTCAACAGAAATCTTTTATAAGTGGATAGGAAATAGAAAATTCACCCCAGGGATCACTCCAGTGACTGAGAACTAACGTCAGGTGGCATGATGCCAGGGTAATCCTATGGGCTAGGCTTGTAAAGGCTCCAGGGCCATTAGCCTAGTACACACCTATGAACCTATGAATAAAAAATTAGAGGTAACTGAGGGAGATCGGATGGAAATTTGTTTATAAATATGGAAAATAGCAGAGGAACTATCTGGAGAATCTCGGGTGTCTCCTTTCATAAGAGGAGCTGTTTCAGAGGTGGTGATGCCAACTTTCTCCTTGAAGGATCTATTGATGAGGAAGTCTACAAATCAAGGTTTTGCATTGTCACCAATGCCTATTTCAGTTAATTTGTCAAATAGTAGGTTATTATCAATTACATCAAATGCTTTGTGAGGTCAATAAAGACAGCTCCTGAAATAGTTGGCTTGGGAAGTTCTGAAATAAGAGTGATCCATATCTGAGGCATAATCTTATTAGTTAAGCACAGGTTGCATATGAGAGCGAGAGGGTGGGAGACGAAGTTTTTACAGACTTGAATGACTCAAGACACTAGGTTATCTGAGCTACAGAGAGTATCTATTTGTGCTTGGTCCATTTGAGTTTCTATCTCTTTGGTTTGATCTGGATCTGAATAGTGGTGGGGGGACAGGGTGGCTGTGGAGTTGATAGGTTTGTGTTGGTGGTGGTGGTGATGTGTGGCAGGTTGGTGAAATTTTTGAGGAAGTCAGTGCAGGACAGTTTGTGGTGGTGTTACAAATGTTCAGGGGAGTGGAGTTTTGTACAGTTTTTCAACCAGTTGAACAGGTTGGTCAATCTCTAATATCTTTTGTGTTTGACTAAATGTGAAATTTGTTTGGTAGTGGTTGGTTCTGTGTCTGCAAATAGACTGCTTGGTTGAGTTGCACAGTGAGGTACATTTGCCATGGGAATTTGCATTAAGGGTTGCATTTTCAATTACTTCATCATATAGATGTCAGAGTTTGTTAGATGCCCAGTCAATTTATTAGGTTGAAATTGCCTTTCTACCAAGGAAAGAATGTGTTTTGCAAGTGTAGTAGGGTATTGGTAAGACTGTTAGCTGATTCACTGGTTTTATTGGCAGAATGACTTTGGGTCATACTGTCCTGGACTGACCTATGAATTTCCTAGCACTGGTTGTTTTTGTTCAGGGATTAATCTCTCTCTCTCTCTCTCTCTTGTCTTTGTGTCTTACTATTCTGTGCATTCCCATGGATCTATTAGCTTTGGTATGTATTGTCCTAGTCACTCTTTCAGGTCTCTTGGCTTTGGATTTTATAGTCATGGATACCTCCATGGATCTCCTGGCTTTGCTGCTCTCAGAAATTCTACAGTTACTCTTTGGCTCTTCATGAACCTTTTTAGCCCTGATGTAGCTTTTTTTTCTCCTAGTTTTCCTCTAGTTGGATGAACGTTTGCATCCTGAGGGCTTCACCAGGGACTTGCACTGATTTACCAGTCACTTTATTTCATTCGTTACATTTTGGATTACAAAAGATAAGACCTGTCTAGATTTGCCTGAAATCATGGTGCCTGGCTTTACTTAGACAGCTCACAACACCCCTCCAACCAGCAAAAAGAATTATCAAGTTAATTGGGAAGCTGCCTCAGTCATGGCTGTGTATATATTGGTTTTATTTCACCATGAATTCTAGAAATAACCCATCTGTCAGCATGGAGATTCACACAGAAATCCATTACAGTTTTGACAGCCTCACTCCCTACAATGGGAGTCCATTTTCTGAGTGATTCCAACATCCACTGCTTATTTTGTGTAAATAAAAGTAGTAGAATATGTGGTCTCTCTCTTTCCTGGCTTGGTCTTCTGACTTAGTGCACTGTTAGCTTCTGGTAGAAGACACCTTGAAGACTTAAGAATTTTGCAACTAATTTATCATGTTGGTAATCCCAAATCAATTCTAGAATTCTCATAAATATGAGATTAGCCATATGAAATCTGTTCTTTTTATGTAGTATTAACTTCCTCCATAACTAGCAATTTCCGAGCACTTTGTACAGCTCCTCTATATTTCTTTGAACTTTATCATCTTGCTTTACAATCTTATAATTTTCCATATGTTGGGGTTTTTTAAATACTATACTGCTTTGCTGCGGATCTGCAGTACTTTGAATGGTGATGTGACCACTGTAATGTCTGTCTGTCTGTCTGTTAATACCTATTCTCATTCCACTGTGCAGGGAACACAGATGTCTTCCCATCCTTCCACTCAAAAGAATGTCTATAGTGTGCATTTTGTAGTCATCTTCATAATGTTTTTCTCCTTAAAACAACTGAGACTTCAGGCAGTCAGTAAGCACAGGATTAAGACACTATTCCTGTTTTTAGGCCGGTACTCATAGTCATTTGCTCAAACGCGATAATGGTACACCTGATGTTTATGAATTAATGTAGCAAAGGCAAGATTTATAGAGGCCATTTACACTAATGTGAAATGCCTTAATTATAATGAGATGCTAATAACAAATTTTGTAAAGTGGCTCGTGTCAAGGAGGTATCCTTGCAGTTAATAGCCCAGTATCCGCATGGTGCACACATCCCTTGTTAAATGCAGTGCTTTGCCATTCATATTGGAGTTGCAATCCATGAACTTGTCCCAAGCCACCCCTTCAGTAGTTTTCCAAGAATGCACAAGCATTTCACTGACACACAAATGAATTATTTCTCCCAGCAACCCTTTCAGTAGCTTATCTAAGTATGCACAAGAACTAAAATGACACAGAATAAATTTTGCATAGCTATCACTTCAGCAGTTTGTCCAAGTATACACAAGCAACAAAATGCAACATTTCCCCCAACCGATCCATTCAGCAGTATGTTCAGATATGCACAACTACCAAAATGCAACACTTCCCCCACTGATCCCATCATCAATATTTCCAGGCACCAAGACAAAACATTTCCCCACCGATATATTCAGTAGTATGTCCAACTATACACAAAAACCAAAATTAAACATTTCTCCACCGATCCCTTCAGTAGTTTGGCCAAGTATGTCCAAGCACCAAAATTAAACACTGCCCCCACTGAGCCCTTCAGCAGTATGTCCAAGTATAAATATGCACCAAAATGAAATATTCCACAAAACAATCCCTTTAGTAGCATGTCCAGGCACCAAAATAGAACATTTCCTCACCAATCCCTTCAACAGTATGTCCAAGTATGCAAAATCACCAATATGAAACATTTCCCCACTGATCCCTTCAGAAGTATGTCCAAGTATACACAAGCACTTCACTGACTCCATATGAAGCATTTCCCCCAACGACCCCTTCAACAGTTTGCCCACATATGCACAACTATGCCCCTGACACAAAATGAAACACTGTCCACAATGATCTCTTCAGTATTCTGGCCATGTATGCACAAGCAATCCAGTGACTCGAGATGAAACATTCCCCCAGTGATCCTTTCTGTAGTCTGCCCATGTATGCACAGGCACTTCACTGACATAAAAATGAAAAGTTTTCCCTTCCCTTCAAATCTCCATATTTTTTTCTTTTTAATTGCTGCTTAATGGCTGAAGTTAAGGGACATCTACATGTTTGGTATGTAAATTGGCTCTTTATGGATTCATCTCTATGAATTCCCTGATACACAAACACGTAATGCCCATTATCTGCTTATCAGCTGTTCCCCTATCACTTATTCCTTAAAGATATTACACTTTTGTGATAGGGAGGAGTGTTTAACAAAATGCCTCCACATTTACGTATTCATCCAGAAACGCCATGATTTGCATAGCAACATAGAGCTGCTCTTCTCAGATTACTGCTATGAAAATGAGAAGCTCTGAATTATGAATACCGACCTTAGAGTTCTGCACCTGGTGAAAGTCCATAATGCTTCAGTCCACTTAACTATCTGAAGACAAAAATGCATAACAAAATAACTGAGTAAACAAACCAAGCAGTGTGCACATGTATATACTGCTGTTTATATGAATTTTAGTTGTTTGTAGTGTGTGAAAGTTTTATGTGCATGTATGTGTGTGTGCATGCATGTATGTATTTTAAACGTTGGCCTGAATGGGGATAAACATGAAGAAGTAGTGTTCAGCAAATCTAACCATATCTTCATTAAATAAATTTCAGTCATAACCTGCCAAATGTCCTCATTCTTTTAATGTTACATATTAATTCTCACAGAAAACTTATCCCATGGATCTTGAATTCATTAAGGCCTGTTTAGTTTGCACAGTTTACTGGTGCTTGTTTATCCACACTTTGGTTATGTTTGACTAGACGGTACTGTTTACTGCAGCTTTTGTGCAAAAATAGTCAGTATTTGCTTAAGACTGTACTCTTTTCTTTAACCCTTGTCTCTAGAGACTCTGTTTATGTGTTTGTTTTGACTGTACTGTCAGTGTTTATTGCATTTTGTGTATACAAAGAATGTTTGTGTTTGTTTACAACACATTCTGTTATAGCTTGTGTGCGTGCAGAACATGGCTATGTTCGCTTATTGTATACTGTTTACTGAAGAATATGTGTATATAATCCTTTAGATGGTAATATCTCAATTTATCTAATAATTTTATTAGAATCTGACATGATTCTGTCAGTGTTCATATTTATTCTTTGTCTCGTTATATAACAAGAGACATAAATCAAAGTGTTGTCAAAAAGATGAACTGTAAATGCATTTAATAGCTCTTTCAGTATGCCAAAGTTCTGCATTACTTAATGAAGATAAGTATGACAGTTTATTGCTTTCTTGAAACATTCTTTTGAAAGAGTAACTAAGCAGACAATCATAGGGAAATTTAATGCATGCTCACCCACTATATTTTATTAGTTCATCCAACTTACATGCTTAATGACATTTCATCATCTATCTTGATGTAGTCCCCCATGGAAATTATGTGACGCATCTTATTGTGGTTGCAAGTTAGGCATAGCACTGCGTTTCTGCCACTGAATTTGCTGACATTCTAAAGTAATAGATATGTGCAAGGATGCAAATGATCTAGTCATGCAGGAAAGTGCACAGGATGTAGAGTAAATGGGGTGTCTATTTCTAAGTAATATCATTACCAGCAATGTTTCATTAACCATTTGCTGTATTGAAATTTTGAGCCTAAGTACTTCTAAAGTTGTTGTTGTTTGTCTTTTCGGCTTTTCCCAGTTAGGGGTCGCCACAGCGGAACTCCAGTTCGCTAATGATTGGCAGTAGATTTTTATGGTGCCGAGTTGCCAGCCCGACGCCCAACCTTCAATGAAGGCACACCCATTCACGCATGTCTTTTGAATGCCACTCGACCGCAGGGAGAAAAGTAATAGGTTCAAAGTACTTCCAGGTTTATCCACTCTGCACATATATGGTACATACCTCTTAACTGTCCAGAAGTTTGCAGAATCTCCAAACCTTTGCCTCATATTTTTGTCTGTCCTTCATGAAACTTGTGTTATTTTTTAACCATTAAGTAATGCAGTCATTAAATAATAACATACATTTGAGTTTCAGGCTTTATAACTTTCAGAGAATGCATGCTAATGTAAAATCTATTTTAACAACTGTCTAAATTTATATATGCAATATTCTGAGAGCCAAGAACTGAGACGTTGTGCTAAGGTGGCCTTAGAAGACAAGGGTGTTATTACTGTCAAGCTCAGCAATTCCATTAGAACATTCTGGTTTGTAGAGTTACACTGTAGGCACTTTCCGAATACCAAAGCAGTACACCACCAAGATACGGACAAGGGCATTCCAGAGAGGCAAGGCACAAGTGACCAGTACTAAATCTCCATGGAATAGCATGGCAGGCATACTATGTAATGCACAGGAAACTATGAAAGGCTGTAGCCAACAGAACACTAGCCAAGTACACAGAATGCCGAGCAAAAGGACAATATGCTCAGTAGACCAGTAAGGACTTCAATCTGTGGCAGGAGAAAGGAACATAAATATTGTACAAAAATGCATTAAATGCATTTTGTTTTGAAGAATTCTGGGCAGCATGGATATCAACCTCTTTACTCAAGTCAAAAATAATGGGGGGGGGGTGCCCCAAATCAGGGAAATTTATTTGAATATTACTCCAGTTCATCTAAAAAATTTAATGGAATAAGGGATGCACTTTTTCAGCAATACAAAATCTGAAACTCTAATGTCTGGTATTACAGACCAAGTGCAACCCACAGTGATAGAGCACAAAATCAAACATTTTACAAGGGACTGGTAAAAAATATAAGGTAAAATTAGAGGCATTTTGTAAAAGTAGGGATAATTGACAGACACTGTAAAACAACCAGTCAAATGCAAGAAGGAACAAAATTTACTCACATACCAGTTGCATGCCAGCAAGGACGAATGCTGTTTGGAAAAGCTGTATAAAAACGGGTGACATTAGAAACAAAACAGCACACTGAAATGCCATCTTTTACATTCACATTTGTTTTCTTTTCCATCTCGTGTTCTCAAGCTTTTTAATTTCATTTATTTATTTCATATTATTTCATTTTGAAATTACTGACTGGGGTAGAACACTGATCCATGCAGATTGTCTACAGGATCGGCCCAGGTTCACAAAAAATAAAATAAAAGTAAACAAAATAGAAGTATACAGTTAAATTAATCTGCCAAAGCCTGACATAATGGGGGACAAAGGCCCAAAAATAGGGACAGATTTTGGGAGGCTGGCATAATGGTTAATGTGTTTACCTAATAGACACAAGGTGCAGGGTTTGATTCTCACATGGGGTAATTGGCTAGGCTTAAAATGGTCCACGAGGGCAGTTAACCTAGTACTAACCTCTGAACAAAGAATAAGATAAATAGCAAATTGTACAGATAAAAATATAACAATACAGGGAAATAAAATGTAAAAATAAAGCAGACCTATAAAAGATAACAGGCATTTGTCTTGAAAAGTAGTGTTACTTCGATATAAGAATGCTATATTTCTTATCTTTACTAATAAAAAACATTTCTCACAAGTGTTTCAATACAATTGTAAATGTAGAAAAAGTAAGTGTAAATACTTTAATGCAAAGCTGTATAGTAGTCAGGGTCAACTCTTATATGTAGAGAAACCCACAAACTTGCTTGGGATAGATGTGTCACTGCTAGCACTATCTGTGAAATGCAAATGAACTCAGTAGAGTAACAGTGATAATCAGTGATTCAGAGACATGATAATGCTGCACTGAGCAGCATCTCATTAGTGAGTCATTATCATGTTAGAGCTAATCATGCAAGTATTCTCCCACTCTACCAATGCAATCAATCAATGCAGCTGCACAGATACATGCACAGATCTGCCAGTACTGAAGCATACCCCCTCACAGACAAAGACACACACACACACACACACACACACACACACACACACACACACACACACACACACACACACACACACACACAGATATCCAGTACCACTTAAGCACACACATATACACTCATGCAGATGGCTTTGTATTACTTATCCCCAGTGATACTAAAAGAGTCGCTCCTGCCATAGGAAGTATTGGGTGAATACCATCAAAAGACTGTGCACACATATTTTGCTATGCACCCCATACATGTTGGTACAATAACTCTTTGAATCTCTCTACTGTCTTATTTTGATAATGGCAAAAATTTCCAGGGTGAAGCACATGGCTAATCTGTATTAAATCGTACACTTGGACTGCTGCATTTGCTTGTGGCTTTTGCCAAAAAGTCTGCTGCCACAATATAGACTGGTGCCTTCACACCACTGCAGTGATATAGCAGTCTCTAAATCATTCAGGCATAATGCAGGTTACAAGGCGGCTCAGAACAGGACTGCACAATGAGCTTGTGCATTTCTGAATCCTGACCTTGATTCATTGATTTTTGACACTAACTTTACACTATTCATAGTCAAGAGGAATGTGGGTTTCACAGGAACATTCGAACATATCAGACAAGCAATCACAGGGATTATAAGATGCCTAACTATAAACACTTCAAAGTAGATTTAAAAGCACTTAATAATGCTAGACTCCCAAATCAAGCAGCACCGTATATGATAACACTAGCATAAACTTGTGTCTACCCATCACATGACTCAGGAGACATAAGGCAAAGAAACATTTCTGGATGGGATGCCAGTCCATTGCAGGACAAACAAACACACACACACACACACACACACACACACACACACACACACACACACACACACACACACACACACACACACACACACACACACACACACACACACACACACACACACCTCTATGCAGAGCTATGGGAAAATTACAGTTTTACATAGATCATTTATCTGCTTGTCTTTGGGATGTAAGAGGAAATGATCATCCCTAAGGAAAAAGCAAGGCACAAGGAGGATATCCAGAATGTGCACAAAATAAACGCCAGTTAGGAACCAATCTAGAGACACAACCACTGTGGGCAGCAATACTATGCACTGCAGCACCATGTCTCCTCTAAATGTACTAATTCACTTGGATATGCGCTACAAAAATTTTTTAAACTAACTTATGATTAGTGCCTCTGTTTCTATTTTTCCAGAAACCACATTAATGTTTGGAGTCCAAGTTGAACAAATACAGTAAAATAGTTAATTTCATAGAGTCTAACATATAAAAGCAAATCATATACTCAGTAGATGCTCAGTTTGTTGCTATTATTGTCTGAATTACTACTGTTGGGCTGCTTTATTTAATATTCTGCATTTGTAGTAGGCTTTTATCCTGCTTATTTAAAGATGGACAAAAACACCACATCAAACACAAATTAGACTTGATAACAGCAAGTATAATTCCTGTAATTTTAGCTCTTGCAAATACTTTCCCTATTTTAATAAATGTAATTATGTGACCTTCACAATGATCATTTGCTATACTTTATCTGGTAATCTGCATTACATGCTTTATGTGGCATCAAGACTATTGTTGAAACAGCAGATGTCCAAATTACTTCACTGTGACTTACTGAAAGCAGTGCATTCATCAGCTGTAAATTAACTGTGTCTTCTGTCTTGTGTTGGAATAGTACCACATCACAAGGCTTAATTTGTAGTTCATAGTTAAAGATAGCCCTAGACAAGGTCTTACACTTCTAAATCTGATGCTCTAGTCTACATATAAATATTGCCTGGGTAATTAACGTGCTTGATGTCATTTACAGATGATACTACCACACTTATTCTAATATCAGCATATTTAGAAACTCATCAAATTGATTTTTTATCAGATGTGAGGCAAAAAGTAGTTTAAACAAAAGCAGTCTCAAGAATGAGCCCTCCTTTTTATGTCTGTTCATTCAGAGACATCTCCCAGCAGAATAACCCTTTGCATGGTACTTAACCACTCACTTACCCATCTGATAATATATGGATTTACTTACTGTGATAGTACTTAATAACGCAAACATGATGTAAGGAGTCAAAGACCTTAACTAGCTCTAACCACAGAAACTCCTAGGTTTAGCACTGCAGTACTTAAATGCAAAAGAGCATTAAGCAGAGTCAGTAACGATTCTTTCAGCAGACCTTGAGCTTAATTATATTTATACAATGGAGTATTAATTATATTTACAAAAGGGGGTATTGGGGCACATCCTAACACAAGCATGCAGTGTTGGGGGAACTGTCTCTTCAAATAAACAAACTTAGAGGTTTTCATTTTAAAAACAAACTTAGAAAAACCAGCAACAAGTAAAAATATGTGAATCTCTAAAACGGACAGACCCCTTCACAAACCAGGCACAGTCCAGAAGTAATCCAAAGGAAAACCAAGTATTCCTTTCATAAACCAGGCACAGTCCAGAAGTAATCCAAAGGGAAACCAAGTATTCCAGCTATAAAATGTTCCACTGCTGTAAATTAAAAAGCATAGTCCATTTGTAAAAACCTACTACACTTTATTTCTGTTAAGCACTTTTTGTCTCGCTTATAGCGAGACTTCTTCAGACCACATACAGTTACTTCACATTGTGGTATAAAACCTGTTCCACTCTCAACTTCCCTTCAATTAATTACACAAGTAAACTGTACTGCTTGATTAGTAATTGATAAATGATACATCAATTAAGTTAGTGCTTCACTGTTACTTAGATTTCAATAAATGGAGCTCCTAAGTAATGTGCTGTGTGTGTTGCTTACATTAAAAATATGTAGGCTCTTGCTGAAATACGTGTACTTGCATCGTATGATAATTAAATCAATTTTATAAGTTTGTGTCAAGTGTTATGAATTTACTGTGCCTGGTTTGTGAAAGGAATGCTTGGTTTTCCTTTGGATTACTTCTGGACTGTGCCTGGTTTGTGAAGGGGTCTGTCCGTTTTGGAGATTCGCAGGTTTTCATTTTAATTAGCATATGAAAATCTTTGTGAGTCACTATCAAAGGGATTTCATAAGACAGACTTGTTTAAATGTCATCTTCAAGTTACCGTTAGTGCTTTTAACCAAAGCAGTTCACAAAACAAGAAAAATATGACAAAATAAAGTAAATCTATGGTAAAGAAAAAATAAATAACTTAAAAGTGGCAACATTAAAAACAGTAAAAGAAAAACGTAGAAAAACACAAGTGTTCAATTTTAAATGAGATTTGGTAACAGACCAATTTGTCCACGGACATCTTCAGAGTGGGTTTAAATAAATATATTAGTAGGAGTAAAAAGGGTAGGGGAGGAAAGGGTTAAATGGGGAGGGAAGAAATACATAGGAGGAAATGAGGTATGAGTAGGGAGGGGCTTAAGGGGCTTATGCAAGTGTAACTGGGTAAGGAATCACATTTTGGCATGAACTTGTTAAGGCAAGGTTCGCCCATGACGACCTCTAGGTATTCTAGGAAAAAGGTAGGCCTCGGGTGCTGGTTGGGGGCAGGTGGTCTGTACTTATAAGATATATATTACTATAATTTATTTATTTTATTTATTTAACATTTGTTGACCGGGAAAGTCCGACTAGGTTCCACAGATCCTGTTTTCAGCAGAGGCCCAGGGAGAAATGCTCCAGAAGCATGTCTTTAGAATGTGGGAGGAAACTGGAGTACCCTGAGGAAACCCACACGAATGCAGGGAGAACATCCAAACTCCACACAGAAGGTACCCCAGCTGAGAATCGAACCGGAGAACCTCTTGCTGTGAGGCGACAGTGTTAACCGCTGCCACTGCACCGCCCAAAAAAAAAAAAAAAAATATATATATATATATATATATATATATATATATATATATATATATATATATATATATATATATATATATATATATATATATATATATATAATTTTTTTTTTTGTATGGCAAATAGGTGGCAGGTACATAGTTTAGTGCTGGCTGGCTATGCCCCTTTGCTTCGTAACTGGGCTGAAAAGCCCTGCTGCTTAAACTATTTTGCGACATCTCTCATAGGATTGACAACTTTTACTCAATAATTATCTTGGTGAGTTCTACTTCATCTTGTCACAACGATGCACTGGTTGTGGGTAAAGAATATTAACTTTGCAACAGCGGTAATCAAGCATGCGCGTACTGCAATTAACAGTCTGGTGGAGCAGTGTTTTATTTTTGGCACATAGCTCAGAAGAATGTGGAGTTTGCATAATGTGCAGATGGTGTTTCAAAGGGTGGTATGGCTAATAAATCATGCTGCTGTCTGGTAATCACTCTGGACCAAGGTGGTTAGAAAGACCTACTTTAGTTTCGGTTTCACTAGTTGTTGGGTCTCTAAGTCTAAGTCTCTAAGCACAATGTGTAAGATCTGTCATTATGAAGTCCTTTGTCTCCCCGCCACACCTATTCTAGGCTTCTCAGATGTTCTGCGTTGAGTTGACAGGAATTGTATAGATATTAGTCTGTTTTATTAAAAATAAATAAATAAATACTAATAATAATGAACCAAAATAGTTTTGGTTTCCAGTGAGCCATGGGGAGACTCTGGAACTTGACTTTCTTTCAACAAGACTGACTGCTTGAGGGATTTCGTGTGGTATTCACGGGCTTTCCTTGGATCTTCCTGGTTGGTGTCTTTCACGGACTTTGGTTGGGCAGCATGGTGGTTGGCCACTGGCAGCCCATTTTTTCCACAGGTACATTTATGGGTGTGAGTGGTGAAGTACAAGTGTCCATTTGCAAATGTCGAGGGGAAAAAAAAGAAAAAGGAAAAAAAAATGTTAAACTATTCCTTGTGTGGTGGATCAGGGTTTGGCTCTGTTGTAGTACCAGGGGTCTGCTGCTCTGTCACAGTAGGGGGGTTGCTGATGCGGATGGGATGGGACACAGTGAATTTCTGTTGGTTGTGTTTATTCCGGACAACAATAAGTACTTATATGATATACATACTATCTTTAAAAATGTGTAAGTTATTCATGAAATTCATTGTTATAATATCGCTTATTAAGCATATAAATGTGTTTGCTGTATTGCATGCACGTGTTGTTGGAGACATTATTTAAATAATGGACTGGTTATTGTCATATTCAATGAGATGTGCACGTTACATCACTATTGGCTCTGCAGTCTGATTCCATCAGAAAGATAACTTTTCTCTTCGCTGCCTGACGCATGTAGGACATAAATGGCAGCAGGATGCCTGTATTCATGGCATGAGAAATAATGTAGGCAGTTATGTGGACAGGTAGTATGTTTGCATAGCAGGTGGCTACTGCTCAAATTGTTGTCAAGAAAGACTGCATAGGCTGCCAATAGTTGGAGCACTGGAGCTGATGTAATTAGTGATGGTGAAGACGAGGAGCAGGTAATCCATGTCTAGAAGTGCTATTTGGTGCTAAGAATTCATGTTGAGTTGCAGGGTATCCATGTTCTGGTCAGTAGAGACTGATGATATTCACTGTGATGGGCAGGAATTATTTATTTATTTTTTTGTTTAATATTGTAAGCCCGCCGGATACAATTGTCCCTTTACTAGGTTGATGCAGAAACACTGGTTAAGTGACTTGCTCAGAGTCACATGACTTGCAAGTGTAAATTGAAACCTTTCTGACCTATAACACCCACATATTTCCTTCTCTGTTTTCAGTGGAAGAAACACATGTTTAATATTTGCAAGAAAATTAATCACAGGTAACACATTTCAGAGAGCAGAACTTTATGATTAACAGAACTTGCTGGAGAGAGAGATTTGTATCCCAAAGTCTACCGTATGTATGGAATAAACTTCCCATCTTCATAACACAAAGTGCATCCCTCAATCTCTTTAAAAAGAATTTGGACAAATGGGTGGGGAACCGTAAATTCACTCCTGGCACTCTGACCATGTCCCTTATGGATGGAGGCAGTTTGTAAAATGACTCAGGTCTCCAATACACAAAGACCTTATCCTGATACTACCCCATCCAATATTTGGAGAATTGAGATATAATATTGTCATATCCTGGGTATTATGGGCTAGGTTTGCAAAGGATCTTGTGCCAATAGCCTATAAACATCTCACCCTCTCAGACCACAACATCTGGACATAGCTATAGATAATGGGGGAACAAAGGTCCAAAATTGGGGACACTTTTTAAATGTTGCTTTTGCAAGTATAGAAAGTTGATAGAATAACAGCTTTTGCAGCATGTAGTTTTTTGAAGGGGATGAAGTCTGGGGCTCAAATATCTGTCATTATTTTATGATTTACAACCTTAGTTATTTAATTATTTTGACGTTTGTTGACCGGGTTGGTGAAACTGAGTCAGTGGCCCATTTTCAGTGTTATCCAGAGAAGAAGGGCTCCATTACAGAGAAGTACAGCATGATAGTATAGAAATATTTACATGTGATGCAGTGGCTAAGCATTTGGGCCTACAACTAGTAAAGCTTGGTGTTAGGAAGGAAGACTGTGCTACGGTGGAGTAACGGGAAGGCAAGCTTGTTATGCTCTCCACTTCTACTGAGAGGGTGTTAAATACAATTGTCCCAAGTTAGGCTTTCTTTACATTTGGGGCCTGTGGTAGGTACTGTGTAACGGTCAACAAAGTCCCTGATTTAAAGCCAGATATGACAGGCATGTACTTTGAATAATTAAAAAAAAAACAGGTATACATTATAGATCATTTATTGAGTTCTGTAGCTCAATCTTTAATTGCTTCGCAGACATGCTTTCATTGAGCTGTCATTGACTAGGGTTCAAACAAGTGTGGGCCTGCTAATCTGCCAGACGTAATGAAGAGTGAAGGGGGCAGCATTACTCTGTTAGTGCCTGATTCCAGGGGCAAAGTGAGGTTACTAGTGAGCGATTAGTTGGTGTTGCACTTTTTGTACATTGTTTCACATTGTGGAAGCTAGAGTTCCTCATTTGGGAGGCAGACGGTTCTGAGGGTAGGTCAAGAGCTATAATCCTGTTTTATGGGTGCAGAGTGCTTGCAGTTTCTTTTCTTTTGTAGATCAGTTTTGAGTGGTACTGGCAATTGGATTGGTGTGCAAGGAGGTTGTAGAACGACAGAGTTTATGGTGTGGTTGATTAAGTCGTAGGAGACCTGCACATTGAGACTACATGTGAAGGAAGTGTACAGTGGATATTAATCAGTGACTGGAGGGAGGTGCATTTGAAAGGCTGCAAAGTGGAAAAAGTAGCATTAATGAATGGGTTGACAGTGAATTTGCACCTTCAGTTGGTGGGAAGCTGCACAGTGGATCTTGGTTGATGGCCAGAATGGAGGAGGCCCAAAAGGTGATGGGGTGCTTGCAGCAGATGTCCCGGTTGCCAGAGGGGTGGACAACAAGGTCATAAAGGAGGTACGTTTGGGGCAAGGTTAAAACAGTGTTGGGGATTGTTTATGGGGAGTGTGAGATTTCCACAGGTGGGGTAGATTCACAACAGTCATAAGATTATAGGGTTATTAGGCTAATGGCTCCAGGGCTCTTACAAGTCAGCCAAGTTCAGCCCTTGCTTTCAGATGGGTGGAACCTGTAGGGTGAATTTAGTTACCCATCCAGTTGCTAAAACAGTATTATCTGTCTGACGGGAAGCTGGTGTCTGATCCTAGGTGGTATTCTTGGGATGACAGTTGCCCCCAAGCAGATACTGTTAACGTCACATACTAGGTTAGGGTTTTAGAGAATAACATGTGGACTACTTCACAGGTGCCTTGGGTGTGCACTGGATGCATGGGAGGTTGGAGGTTATACGTGCACTTTTAATAGTAGGTCAGGTTTGAAGGCCATTGCAGGAATGTGAGGGTTGGGGATATGTAGGAGCTAGGTATTTCTGTGTCCAGGCTAAAGTTATATGGGTTAGGCAGGACATGGTTTTGGGTTTCCTAACATATGTTCTGGTTGTTTCGCTATGGCATGTGAGGTGACATGTTGAAAAGGAATCTTTTAGGGAGGAAGCCAAGAGTAATCAATGCATTAAGGATGCAAAGTTCTGATAAGTGCATTGTATTGTTCATCCGCATTTCATTGATTTCAAATGCTGGTTTATAGGCGAGTGTGTAGATGGGTAGATGTTGACTATTGTAAAGATGGGTTTTGTGCGGAGATTGGTCTTGAGATATCGAATTCAAGGGAATTAGTTTCTGTGGCAGATGTTATGGCTGTAGTTAGTCATTCTGGAAAAGTTTTGAGGGTAAGCAAAGGTGAGGTTGGTCTTTAGGTGCTACTGAACAGTTGGAGGGATGGCTGGATGCCTCTGGGATGTTATTATATAGGGCTGCTGTTAGGGATAGCTGGCAATTGCTCTTGCATGGTTTCAAGTGGCATTAGGTTACCTTTGGAGAGGGGTCAGGGGTTTGCTTTCAGCTGTGTGGCCTATTGGCTATTTTGTTATGCATGTGATAGGGTTTATAAGTTGAGGGGGTTGGCTTATGTGCCTTGTGGGGGGGGGCTTGATTGAGGGGATACTGAGTAATTGGTTCCTGTATTAAGCTGGTATACGAGGTTCATTTGGGTTTGTTGGGATTTACAGTTCATTTTCAGTTGTCAATATGGAGCTTGTAGGGCTTGTGGGGGTTGGGCAGCTAAATGCCATGATGGCCGTTTAAAACATTTTGTTATGGCTGGTTGGGGTGATGTCAGGAGTGTTATTGCATTGACTTTAAAGAGATTTCATTTGGTTATTACTTTCATTAGGTGGTAAAATGGGGTTGCAATATGGCATGATGGTATGTAATTGCCTTTGTGTGGTTTGCAGTGGCAGTGGGCTTAGTGTTTGGTTGTCCAGTTGGCTGGTAATGCCATTGGAATCATTGCATGGCTTCCATTGGTTGTGAGGTAAGGATTTAGTTCATATGCAGTGATCATGCTAGGTTTATGAGGTTATAGTTTGCCTTACCTTATCATAAGAGGGATCAGTGGTTGGCCTTCAGCTGTTTAAGTATCTGACGATTTTCATTAATTATGTGATAAGGTTTTAGGAGGTGATGATTCGGATACAACTTGATTAGAGAGGATGGGGTACACCGAATGATGTTTGGCCTAATGCCTTAATGGTGGCTACGTTGCTGGAAGTTTATCGGAGAGAGGGGGAACAGCCTTGTTAGGCTGGTGGGTGAAGAAGAGGGAAAGGTGTGCCCTCTTCTGTCCCCCCTCTGGTTTTGGATGGTCATTCCAATGATTTGGGAAAGAAAAATGGGTATTTGAAGGTGGCTCGATAAAGAAGCAAGCGGGGAAAGGACGTTGCTTATTTGGTTGGATGTTAATTCAATAAGTGGTAAATGAAGTGAGTAGTGGGACGCTGCTTCATAAGTAAGTGAGTTGGGGGTATGGACGCTGCTTACTGAGTCAGGATGAGCAAGGTCACTCTGTCCTGATTAACATTACATGGATGTGGATGTTGGAATTCACTCAGCTATACTGCGTTTCAGTTGTAATTAATAAATATTGGATAACAGAGTTATGTTTATGAAGGTTTAACAAAGGTTGTCAAATGTCATTCAGTGTGATGTGTTTATTGAAGGGGACTGGGACAAAAATGAATTATCAGCTGAATGCAACCATCACAGCAACTATGTATTATCAGTAATACTAAAACAAATGATATTAAAACAACTGAAATAAAATGGCTAAAAGAAACTGATGCATTGGCTGTAATTAAAACATCTTCAAATTAAAGAAGTCATGAGATAAGTCACCTAAATAAAGCCCAGTAAATTTTGTTCTTGGAAAAATAAGCCACAAAATAAACCAAGCAACATCTGTGGAATGGAAAGCTACCTCAGGTTCTGTGTTCATAGTTCAAAATGGCATCCAAAGTAACCAAACTAAGGATTAACATATTCCCAAATCGGTATTACACTGCAGTCTTCCTTCTTTACCACTTTTCCTTTTGTTCAAATTCAATTCAGATGTAAATCACCAGACTAAACGCTACCATTTTCACATCATGATGAAATAACCATCTGGCCACAGGCAGAAACAGCTTCACTCTCCATTCAACTCACGACTACAAGAACAATAGAATACTCCACTGTCAACAAGAGATATTACAAAGAATCACAACTATGAAGAAAATCTTCTTATATTTTCAATGACTGAATGAAGAAATGAAAGAAAAATCTAAAGTTCAGCAAAGCTCTAAGCTCATGGAGCCATCTTCCAGAAACAGGTCAGCACTGCTACGTTACAAGTACATTTCCATACTTACGATGCTGCAATGTAACAGCTTTATACTTAATCATATTGCACAACATTTATATATAAAATAAAAAAGAAAGTATACAATCATCAATTTTAATATTTTTTTAATGTGGTTACAACAGCATCTCGTTGTACAAGCAAGTAATGGGAAACAGGACAATTCAGCACAGCAGTGGTAGTGTGAAGACAAATAATGTTCCTTCATTCATAAACAACTTGCAAGCAACAAGAAGAAAACGCTTCAAAATTTGTCATTAAAACCAGCAAATATTAAAACATTGTTCAAAATTATTTATACTTAGGAATATATGAAAAAATGGTTGCAACCAATTCAGTGCTGTAGAAGGATGAAACCTTGCAAATGACTCAAATGATCTGGGGTTAAATGTAGTCCTAGATCCTGCAGAAAGTAGCTAGGAGGGGCAGAAAAGAGAAGCTGATATTTACTCACTCATGTTGGAGTGAGTAAACATCAGACTTGGGCTACTGTAATATTGACATATGGCCTACTCAAAGTGCTGCAGTAAATGGCACAATTAGAATGTGCATGTAGTCTTCCAAGCAATGCACTGTGTCAGATCCACAAATGAGAATGTATGAGTGCACACACACCAAGCCATCATGTTGTCATTGCCACAGGACAAGGAATAAAAGAGACCTATCTCTCCCTCCAGCCACAGCCTTGAGTCCCTGAGCTCTAGTTTTGAAACCTGGAAAGTTTGTGCTCCATCGTGTCTTTCTGCCATACCAGACAATTCTGTGAACATTACAGACATATCCCTGGTGGTCAAATAAATGTCAAAAAGATGTCAAAGTCAGAGATGCATTCCCTGAAATTGTGTCAGAGTTCTGTCTAGCCTTAATTCCAGCATATCTTCCTGTTGGAAAAACAATGCTGCAAACATAACTAACATCTCCAGGGCAGTCAAACAAACTGGTGAACAGCTGACAAAGATAGATATATTTAAGGAATCGCCTTTAAGAACTTTAACAGCTCTAACGAAAGTTACGTTTTGTGATTTTGCTCTTGAATATCTAGGCTGAAATGAATGCATCTGGCATGGCTGGAAGACTCCTTCTCACACCACATTAACAATTTATCAGGGAATACAAAGTAGCAGCAGACTAAATCTAATATAGATGCCAAGTACCACATTGGCTACCAAAATATTCCATCCTTAACAGGTAACAGTTACCCATCCCGGCAATATATAGTGGTAATCAAACTAGACACTACAACTCTAAATAAAAATGCATTTTAAAAATGTATTGGAGAAATCTGGATGTCTCTAAACAGATTGCCCATTTATAGTTTTCTCGGTACCTTGTTTCTGTCATAGTACATTAACATTTCTCTTGGACTTCATTAGACACCCCTCACCTCCTTTCCACCCACCCTTGCTTACAACTAATTTATACTAACTTAATCCCCATCCACACTTTACTTCAGCTTATCTAAATTCAGCAACTGTTTTTCAAGGAGATTTTAAATCAGTCTGGCAGCAGTTCTGTTCAGACTCTCCAATCTCTTCTACAATCTGTATGGTTTCAAACAGCTCATCGCCTCTCTCAACAGATAGAACAAAATAAACAAACTTTGCCTAACAGACTGAATACTCACCTTAAAGCTTCTCTTTTACACATCCTTTGGTACACTCCCTGATACCTTAAGGGACATCCTCCCATCACATCTTACCCACCTGCCATCAACACTCAACCACTATAAATTGATTCAACCATTTATGTAAACTATCCAAATTTAATGCAAATTGCATCACAGAATCTTTAAAATATGCAATTTGTCAATATTAAACTGATTTTTTTACTATTCTTACCTTCGCATGGTTGTTTTATTGTTGTAATGTATACTTCTGTGGTTTTGCCACAATTGTTTCAAGATTTCTGATGAGTTTTTTTTCTTTTTTTTCCCTGTTATTTTTCATTCTGTGTTGTTCCTCCTCCATGCAATTTTCTGTGGAATGCACTCTGATCTTTGTCATGGAATGCATTCCACTAAGGTTATCAAGTTCAGTGCATTTAGATGATTATGAGGACTGGAGAGTGTTTTTTTTTTGTTTCCCTAATGATAACAGAAATGAGCACTGTAATGTTCCTCAAAGAAGCCACGTTTCCCACAGTGTTTGATAAATGCACGCACACCATACATACATTTACACACACACACACACACACACACACACACACACACACACACACACACACACACACACACACACACACACACACACACACACACACCCACACACACACACACACACACCCACACACACACACACACACACACACACACACACACACACACACACACACACACACACACAGTTTCATTCTGGTAAGGAATTGAAGTTTGGTCCATTATTTAAAATTTTTTACGCAGTAGCATATGTAGGGATAGGGCAAAGGGTGCAATTGCCCTGGGAGAAAAGTGTCTGGGGCTGCAAACGGTAATTCAAGAATGACCCTGATTGCTTTTAGCATGTACCATCTTTTCATAGGTGTTTACTAGGCTAATGACCACAAAGGCCTTTTTATGCCTAGCCATGCATCCCAAATCTCTGGCAAATAATGATTCTTACACCTGAAACAAGCCCTGCCTTTGTGGGCCATTTTTAAGCTTAGCCAATTATCCCATGTGAGAATCAAACCCTATACCTTGTGTCTGGAAGATAAACATCTTAACCATTATGATAATCTCCCATAACGCATTTAAAAGGCAGTATTGCATTTGCAATCAATCCTGAGCACTGTAGCACTCCCTGTATGGTCTAAAGCTTGTTATAGTTTAAATGAAAAAAAATATATTTTTCCTCATAAAAGATGAGCACTGTAGCTAGCATTCAGTGCATGCTAAAAACTGTAGCAACTGCTTGGTACATCTGACACAATCAGTTTGCTACATTTGAAAAGAAAAAAAACTGATCCCCCCCCCCCCCCCACACACACACACCACCAAAGTAAAATGTGAGGAAAGAGGCTTAGGGAGTACAGCTCAGAAACAGTACTTGATTGGCTCCTGCATATCAGGAGCCCCAGATACCTAATTGTGACTTTTTTCTTTATTTACCCATCAGCTGAGGAGGGATGCGGGTGGGATGCAGAAACAAGACCTTGTTGGCTGGATTTAAGGAGCAGCAGCTACTAGATCACAAATTTAGAACCTTATTAGAACTTGTAAAATACTAAAAGCTTCCATTTTTATAAAAAGTCTATTACATGATCATATACTCACCAATAAAAACAGCTTCTATGAAATTGCTACTAAAAATTATTGCAAGGTAATTATACCTAAAAATCCATAAACATTTTATCTTCTAATGTGTAATTTAAAAATCTAAGTAGTTTAACCCAACATAACTTAAAATATTAAAAAGCTATATTACAACCTGCTTGCCTTTTTTGTGCAAAATACAGTTAATTGAAATGTGCTTATTCACTTCTGGCAATTGGGATATGTTTAGTAACAGTTTTCAGCGTAGTTCCTTGCACTGTAAATACTCTTCCCAATCTCCTCCCCTTCCAAAGATTGAGACCTTCTCCAATGTAAAAAAAAAAGAAATGTTTTAAAATTACCACATACCTTAGAATATGTATATGGAGAGTTTGTAACATCATCTTTTCTAATCACATAAATGTGCTCATTATCCTGTTTCTTAAAGCAACTACATAAGATGCCTGGCAAGCAGTACAACATGGCAGGTAAACAACTCCTTTAGTTGCACAACTATAATAGCCTTAAAGCCTATAATATATCCCTTTAGTAAGAGGTCAATGTGGTACTAAGTCTTTGAAACAAACTTACATTGGCAACAGGCACCATACTTGTGCACCCCTTCTATTTGGTCTATCATTACACTTTCTTTCTAAATTATTATTTAATATTGGGATTTCTTATATATGCAAGTGTGGAGCCTCACCTAACTTGTCAATCAGCCCAGTTTGCCTCAAATATTGTATGTCTCTTATCCTAGAGTAAAGCCTTGGCTCTTGGAAAGTCTTTATTGTTTTTCATCTCTAATAGATTCAACAGTTTTTGGATGTGTCAAAATGGGTTAAAACATGTATTCCATGCCTTTGCAACCTCTTCTATAATGGGGTCTATAAAATTCTGTAAATATACTGTCTCTAAAAAATGGTTTTTGCTTTTATAATTCCTTGATGCAAATTTGGGTCATGAGGGAGCAGTCTCAAGTGCCTCACCATTTGGCCCTTAACCAAGCTTCTTTTTTGATAAATGGGATCATTACTCAAAGTGAAGAGAACTGTTAGAAAAAGTATTTTTCCTAAATATGTTGGATTCCCACAAATCTTTGATGTAAGTTTTGATAATAAACACATTTAAGTAACTAATTTCTTTGTTATGCACTTCATGTGTAAAGGTAAAAAAACTATTGCACAATTCATGCATTGAAGAAATAGGGGGAACAATGCTCGAGTTCCTGCCCAAATTAAAAATATGTCATCCAGAAATATAAAGTATCCCTTGATTTTAGACCAAAATCAATTTTTGATCATGGACACCTTTTCCCAAACCCATATTACAATATTAGCAAAGACAGGGTGGATTAGAAAAGGTGATATGACAAAAGCTCTACATAAACATTCTAAAGTATGACATCATTTTAAAAAGTTAATTTTTTTATACTGGAGAAGGTCACATTATTTGACATAGGAGAGGACTGGCAAAACCATTTACTACACAAGGAATTACACTAGCAGTTGTTGCTAAACGTAGTCCACTAACTCGGATTGTATGAGTACATTTCAATTAACTGTATTTTGCACAAAAAGGCACGCTGGTTGTAATATATTAATATTTTTAAATTCTGATGATTTCATTGCTTTGATTTTTAAATTGAATTTTAATAAAAAATGTTTATGGATTTTATAAGTATGGTAATTACTTTTGATAATTTAATAATTAAAATTATATACCTATAAAATTATATTTCTTAATAGTAATTTCTTAGAAGCTGATTTTATTGGTCAATATTATCAAGGATGATAGATTTTTATAAAAGTGGAAGCTGCTAGTATTTTGCTAGTTCTGGTGAAGTTGTAATCTTTGAGAGAATGAAAGCACTTTTTTTCTGTGTACAATAAAACATTTACTATCCTACTGTTAACTAACATGGCATTGTGCTGGGGGTGGACTTTCACAGAAAAATAAGCTACAAAACACCAACAGAAGCTCTTCTTTGACAGTTTACTAGGAAATAAACAATTCTACCAAAGAAAACACATGCCATTTACTATTATGGTAAGTAATACTGCTATTGCAATGAATGCAAAACAAAAGCAGAACACTCAAAAGTGCAACAATTCACCTTAACTCATTACTGCTGTGTGCGCCTCCAGGGGTCGACTACAGAAATTTGAAATTCCAAATCCCAACGTTCTAAATACCGATGCTCAGAACCTCGAGGTTGTGGAATCTCGAAATTAAAAAAAAAAAACAAACAGGAACACATCAAAAACACTCTTTTGCATTGGGGGAAGCCCCCCTGCACCCCCCCCCACTTAAATATACTAACTCTGAGATCATACTATAGTAAAGAGAACAGTTATGTTCCCATTCTGCATTGTATGGCAATCTCCATTTATAGGTTTCGAGATTACACAATCTTGAGGTTCTGAGCATGGTATTTAGAACATCAGGATTGTGGAATTTCAAAATTCTATAGTGGACCAGCCTCCAGGCATATCTGCAGTTACCTCTTACTGACCCTTGCAGATGTCAAACATTGGGTATTCATATTTGCACTAATAATTCCAACAGCCTAGCTACATAGGTATCAGAAGATTTCATCATTTCATCTTAAAGCATGCATGACAGCAAGCACAATCGCATTGATGTTTGACCTCTGTCTAATGAAGCTAAACAAATATTGAATATTATTTATATACTATAAGTTTCATATTTCTCTAAATACCTCGCCATTTAGGTAAAACAGACAGAACTGCATAGCCTCATATGGAAGCTCACAGCAGTTTGAAGAAAATCCTGCTGGCAGTATGTGTCTTGCTTAACTGGTTACTGAGGATGATAAGGTGTTTATAACATTAAAAAAATAATATTCAATGCCTTTATTTTGGCTTATAAAATCCAGATTAAAGATTAAAGCATCTAACTGAATGAATGCCACTAATGTACAGATTAATTTATCCTGAATAGCTTGTCATGTACAGTTTTCTAGTAACACTTATGGTTCAACAGATATGAATATTTGTTTGAACTGAAAGGTGATAACTTATTTTTTTTAAAGGCTTAAGCCACAACTTCTGGGAGTTAAATGTACACACTCAAAAGAGCTGTACCAGACAGAATGAGTTAAAGACAGTGCCCCTAGATGATGTATTAAACTGATTTAATAAATCATTCTTCTCCATTCCTAATGAACATACTTCCATAAGAAGAAAACGGTTCAAAGCATATCCTACACTGTGGCTCTCTGCCAAACCAAAAGAATACATGCTTAAAAGAGGAAGAGCCAGGAAAAGCTGGATAAAACTACATTCTGAACAATTCCAGCAACACCTTAGATAATCAAGAAATCTAACTAAATCATGTATCAGACCTGCCAAAACAAACTACACCAACCTCCAAATGCACATCAAAACAACCCCAAGCTTGTCTGGGCATCAGTCAACTAACTACAAATCCCTGGTAAATCAGGACAACCACTGCTGTCCCTAAATAAGACATCTGCACATGGCCACAAAAATAATTGAACATCTCATACAAGCTATAGCCTCTCTAATTAAACCAGACTGATCAGAAGAGCCCAATGATTGCCTACATGATAATTCTAACAACCAAGTTTAAAAAAAACATCCCTATGCACACCATAAAGAAATACATACTCAAGCTGAAACTCACCACCTTGACTGCTGACAAACTTTCCCCAGAATTCATCAAAATGAGCGCAGCTGCTCTAGCCTGCCCCAGTTCAATATTAATTAATAAACAGTTCATTTCTAGAATACTAAGTCCCATCCCCATGGAAAAATCATACATACTGCCTTGCCATAAGAGCCAGATGCCCCACAGATTTCTCCAATTTCCATCTTATGCAATACTCGCTACACTACCAACTACTTTTACCCATACAATATGGCAACATGGTTCTTGCCTAGCTATAGCACCACCACTGACCTTCTTAACACTGTCAATACCATTAACACAGAGAAAACAACAACCAACTAGCATCAGTTATACTCTAAGACTTGTCAAAAGCATTTGACAAAGGTTCACATCATTAGTATTCTTAGTGAAGAACATTTCCCATATTCAACTGTTAAATAAACTATCTCACATGTAGATACTAGTCTGTCAAGTGAAAAACTGAGTTCTCAGCCTTCCTACCAGTTAATATAGACATACCACAAGGTTCAATTTTATGTCCTCCAATCTAATTATTAATGGCATATAAACTACATGAAATCATGCCACTCTAATACAATTGGTCGGTGACTAAACCTAACGTGCTCAGCTCTCACCCTTTCTCACCTACGGAAAATTACCCAAGACTCTTTCTCATACATAAAAACCTGATTTCAACCTCTAAACTCCTACTAAATTTCAATAAAGTAAGTTAATATTTCCACCTAAATCTCATAATTAAAACAAAACAGACTTTACAGTAATTTCTTCAGGCAACACAAGAATGGAAGTAGACTCTCGCTCACATTTGCTAGCAGTAATAAATGACAATGTGAAGCTCAACCACCATACTGAGCAAGTGATGAAAAAGAGCTATTAAATGATAAAAACACTTTTATACAATCAAAACCCACACCTTACAAACCACAGGTGAAAAATGCTATGTTTTCTACCCTCGTCTGTGCCTCCCTAATTCAAATTAAATTCCAACTCACACAAATCAAAACTTGAACAATGCTATATAAAGGTAGCTAAATTTGCAACCAAATAATCATACAAAACTCATCACTGCATAACCCTCAAAAAACTAAATGGGCTGGAGCTACACCCCATAAACTTATTCCCGGTTAACTATCATGCACAACATAAACCCAGCAGATATCCTTCACTGTCCATCTTGCACCATCACTATACCCCAACTAGATTACCCAGATTGAAAGACTGAAATCAAATTACAATACTCTCATCCTACAACTCATTTGAGGACTCACTTTATTCAAATTATGTAGTTCACATCTGAATTCTATTCCATAAAATGTAAGAGTTACATCTGAAACTACAGAGTTCATACATAAATTAAAACAGTTTCTCTCTCATTCCTGGACTTCCTCTTACAGAACCAGGCTAACTGGAAATACCAGATGAAAATTCATACACCATCATCCTGGATATAGGGTAGGGTATCATCCTCCTAATGCCACTTTTAAAAATATGACAACAAGCAATTAGGAAATGAAAACTTCAGTGTAAATAATGTATAGTATATATTATTCAGGGATACTTTAATCTAATTTGAATAAGCCAGCATTAGTAACTTGATTATAAATGTTACCACCTATTTGTAGCAAATTGTGTGACACTTCTGATATTATGTATTTTTGTCTCTCTTATACTGTAATGTATAACTTGTGTATTAATAACTCATGACAATCCTGCTACACTAACTCTACAAAGCACTGTGGAACTTTTATCCCTGGTTTCAATGAAAAGGGGCAAGTTTGCCCAGTCAGTCTTTCATGGTAAGCCATTGCATAATAAATAAAATTAAAAAAATAAATAAATGCATTAGTAAATGGGAGTTACTAGCCACAAGACTGAAATAATAATATAATCTGAAATAGGAACAAAAATAAACATTTAGAAGAAGGTATGATATTTACTAACATTTTCAGAACATGCCGAGCATTAATTACTTCTTAAGATTAAATTAATAAAACAAGTAGACTAACTGTATTTTTTCAGACAAATAATTTTACCTATATATTGGCATGCAGCCAAATGCTATTTATACAAATAGCTCAAAGAACATTCTCTCCAGATCTTACGAAGCACAGTCTCTAGGAAAAAAATGGCAATATTAAAGATCTGGGGTCTAGTTCTACCCTGTGGTACACTAAATTATTTTCTGCTTCTTACTAAAGGCAAATAAAAACAAGATTGTACTTTAAAATATATAAACATCCTGCTTAACTTCTTCAGTTGGTGTGTGCACCAAACTGCTTTAGCATTCAATATACATCAAAGCATTTTGCCTTTACCCCTGCTAAAATGATGGTAAAGATGTGCAAGTGGGACAGCTGCTTAGCATTGTCAGTATCACCCCACTGTGTTATCACATTGTATACATGCAGAAACATATGCTTTGCTATGTTTGTTAGGGGCTACATCCCTTTGTTTCTTAATTGCTGCTGCTGGCACAATGGAAGCATTAGCAGAGGAATCCTAAGCAGCAGATTTTCATACTTATGATGGTTTAATGTGACTGCTAAGTGAAGCATCTAATAATTGATTTACCCTGAAAACAAATGTATATTTCATGAAGTGCAGCGCACAGCAAAATGTGTTTGAGGATTTATAGAAATCCCAAGCTGACAGATGTCACACAAAAGATATTGGGGATTATTTAAGATTTCACCACTGAAGGAATGTCATGTGTTAAATCTTATATATATATATATATATATATATATATATATATATATGGTACTTACGTATTATCGCAACCAGATTTTTCATGGCAATAATGTCTGCTTTCCGATCATGACATATGCTTGTTAATGTTTTGCAGAAGTTATCTACTGTGTTTTCTTTTACACTGCAGGCTGGTTTCGGGAGTGTGATCCAAGAAATGTAAAAAAAAAAAAAAAATACTGTACTTGTTTCTGTATGCACTTTACTGCCAGCATGTTGCTTTTTGCAAGTCCGCCCGCTGAATGTTCTTTTTTTTTGTGGCAGCAAATGCTGTCAAGTAACAGTAATAATTTGGGCTGTATTCTTCCTTAACTGCTGCTGTCAGATGAAAGACAGAAGATCAGAGGGTATAACTGGGATGATTTCCATGTCGGTGTTTTCATTTAGCTTGCGTCTGTGTTTTAATGAAATAGTAGTTCTCAAACCCTTGTAGCATCCTAGTTCTGCACAAATAAATGTGAATGTATACTGTCTGTGCTGATGTCATAGTTTTACACACACAGTTCCGTGTACTGAGGGAAACATTTTCGGAACACCTACTTCCCTTTTTGTATATGACACTGTCAGGGTTATGGTCAGTGACTTTCAAGGGAAGCCAGAAGCCTTTGTACTGCCATCGTTATTTTCAAAATGAACTTGTGCAACGTGACTGTTAAGCTTCTCAGTGTACTATATGGCATGCTCATGTTCCATTGCAATGCAGTGGCAGTAAGCCAAGAAATAAAAAAGCACACCTAAGCAGCGATAATCTTTTTTTTGACATTTAATTGATAACAGTCCAGAAAAGAAGATGTAGTGGTAAAGAAAACACACAAAACAACTTTTTCATAATGTTTATGAAGATATTTTAGGATTGGACAGCAGCCGCTATTGCTGTGAAAAATCTGGTTGCGATAATATGTAAGTACCATATATATATATATATATATATATATATATATATATATATATATATATATATACATATCTGTATGTATTCTTCCTTATAACTAATGGGCATACTTTTCTTTCTATATCAAACAGAACAATTGCAATGCTTGATATTTACAACTAAAAGTTGACTTTCTGTATTGATTGTCAGTAACAGAAAACAAGGATGCTTAACCATTTTTATGCAAGTCACTTTAGAAAAAAAAATAAAAGCATAATTCACTGGTGATCCTGATCTGCACAGTATATGAACAGCTTGTAGCTGGGAAAGTGAGTTAAAACATAAAAATAACATACAGTGTTACTTAGAAATATCTAAAACAAGGTTGGTGCTAAAATACAATGCAATGAAAAACTGATAGCCTGGTAACTTCATCCTTCGGTCTTTTGATATAGGGAATGTACACCTCTGAAGAAATGTAATGGTCCTATATAATAGCAGTTGTGCAGCTACAATTGTAAATATATAAATATCATATGCACATCATAAAGCCTTAACAATGTACTACATTTTACTAAAAGATAAGCACTGTTTCTACATTGCAATAGCATACATATTTTGTACATTTTCTCCTTGTCTTATTATTTTTTTTGTCCAGCATGTAAAGAAAAGCAAAATAGTAGAAGGCACTTTCAGCATGGCCCTGTAACATTGTTGATAGGACAAAAGATAAACATTATCATAATGAACGCCACAAACTAGTTTAGTAAAGTCACTTTTCTTTTAGAAGTGTATGTCTTCTTTGGTTTTAATTATGTTTTTCATGTACACAGCCACCATTTCTCAGACATAAAAATACAGCAATAAGAAGATAATACCTACACAGATCATGTGATCCGAATATAACAGAATCAAGAATATTATGTGCCAACTGACAGTAACAATAAATTCCATTTTAAGTGTTATTTAAGGTTCTGAGCCTTGCTATGTTAATTTTATACTGTTGCACTGACTTAGGACATTACTGTGAATAGAAACCACCCACCATTACTGCTCCTGGGGGATTACACTGGAGCATTTATAATAAGATGTGCATGTACTTTTAAGGATGAGGTTAATGCACAGAATGTGTAATGAAAGAATATAGTAAGGAATGGGATTCATGATTTATCACATGACATTTTCCCAATGGACAATAGCAAGAAAATATTTGCTGAAAGCCAGCACCAAATGTTTTTTTTTTTTTTTAATGCTTAACCATGTTCCTCACACCCCCAATGTATATATACCAACTCCAAGGTCACATAACAGTGGAGAAAATTCAACATTTACTGTTCAGTGAAAGTGGCTTTCAGTGAAATCTCCCTCATGCTGTTGTCAATTGGCACAACATCAAACTAATGTCGCATTCCCAAGGAATGTACTCTGGTGCAAGGGTGTGTGATTCTGAATGCCTTACCACTGAGATAATAAATGAATATAGTAAAGAATGCTGAAGAACAGTGCTCTGGTATAACAGCCTATGATTATGAATGCCTTACTATTGGTATGTAGCTTATGGGTTATGAAAAAGTAAGACATGAGGTAGGAGAAGATCTAAGAGTTCTTTCACAACTTCTGATACATGACACATTTGCCAGGAATGGCTACTAAGCATGGTGTATGAGAATATAAATGACTGCACTTAAATATTACTGATTTGTCAGTGATAGCAATCCAGTCTGGTTTGTATTTAAATTGCAATAATATTACTGTGACTAATATCTGACACCAAGCCTGCATCACATGTTTAATAATGTGTGTGACCTAGTAACTGATAATGTGGTCAAATTAGGGAGAACATATTCTTTTACAGTTACTAGGCAGCCCAGGATGAGGATATTCTCCTGTGGGCAAGAGGGATTTCTTTTCATAATAACTAATTTTGTTTCCTGATTTAATGGTTTGTAATCACAGTAGACCTGACAGAACTGGGCAGAGATCTGTTGCAGGTTATCATCAGAAGAGCTGATTGAGAAATCAAGTCAAGAGTCCTTGGAAAAAAGACAAGTCAAAAGTGATGCAATAACTTGAATCTAGTGTGAGTTTAGATAAGCCATCCTAAACATATTGATCATATTTGAAGTGTAACTTGTTTCCTATGCTAGGATCGTTGTGTATCCTAAACTGGCATATGTGATATCCCATTTTAGGCACATGGCATATCCTATGCCAAGTGCATCATAAATTATGCTCCTGGTACACATCATACTCTGTCTGAGACAGATCTTGAATCCTACAACAGCATTATTTATTCCAGTCTCTGTGCATTCGGTACCTCATCCCAGCACATCCAGAATCCCAGTGAAGGCGTACCCTGCATCATAGTGACATCACATATCTCATCCAGAGAATGTATTTATCACACAACCGACATGGTCGGTATACCATCAAAGGCATATTCTGTATCCCATTATATGTGCATCTTCCCTGGGTATATCAGTGATATTACAGACAGACTCCAGAATAAGAATGTCCTATATCTGGGCTGCAAGATGGCTGCATACGGATCACAGCTTAACTTTCAGCTTTCCCAGTGTGAAAAAAAGAAATCGAGGAATAAGGACTCATAACTATGTCAGTTTTAGTAAAATTCAATTTCTGTCTAGTAAAAAAGCTAGGTAGCCTAAAAGAAAATCAACTAGGAAAAGGTGAGGGGAAAACACTGACTGGGAAGAATCCTGCAGCTTTTCAGCAAAAATCAGTTCAAGCTCCAGCTTGGGTATAAGAGATGGCTTCTAGTAATCTAGAGGATAAAACCAATCAAATGTGCTCAGAGCTGATTAAAATAAATGAAACACTAAAGTAGTACATCCCTCAAATAACAAAAAGCTGGAAAATGGAAGAAGCTTTAAACAAGCTATTCAGATGAACTGATAAAAACTGCAAAAATCAGAGGTCAAAATTAAGAAAAGGCTGGCTGAGTATGAGAATGCTCAAGAAGAGCGGTTTCAAAAAATGTAGAGTTAGAGGAAAGAACACAAAGGGAAAACCAGAGATTTTCTGCTGTACTAGAGAAACTGGAAGAAACTGACTGTATAAATTTAGTGAAAGCAGAAATAAGCAGCTGAAATGGTATTCCACAACAGGATTTGTTAATTGAAAGGACACATTGTGTGTGTGCTAGAAACCTGGCCATGAAAAGCAGCTAAGATTTGTATTAGTACAGATTCAATTATACCAGAAGAGAGAGATGATCGTTACAACAGTGTGGCAGGAGGGCAAAGTATTAAAAACTGGAGACAGTAGAATGTTTGTGGAAAATGATTATTCACTGCATGAGACAGAAGAGAAGCAAATTTATCCCAGCAATCAGGGAATGCTGACAGACAGGTGTGTGATTCAAGCTGCTATATCCAGCTGTCTTTAAAATATTTTTCCTTGAGGATCAAAGCCATTTTTAATGTAGAGCAGGCTAAGGAGGAAATACAAAAGTTTTTCCAACCAAACGGGACCCATCAAACAGAAGAGGGCTCTCATTCTTTTGACAATGAAGTTCTTAGAGACACTGCCAGTGAAACCTTTTCCAGATGAAAATGCTTGGAAACAGAAAAAAGAATTGGGAGTACCTTGGACTTGAACTGGAGTCTAGGGTTGGGATATGAAGATAAACAAGATGAAGACCAGCAACAAAGAAATTATAAAGCATCAGTCACATATGTGAAATATGGCTTTAGATTAAAAAGCGGCTGAGAAAGACTGGACTTTTGTTGACTATGTTAAACTTGTGGGGGATTGAAAAGCATATATCCCCATTGTGACATGTTTCAAAGGACACTAAAAGGAAAGAAAAAAAATAACTAAGTAAAACAATGTTTGTTTTTAACATTATTTGTATTTTCATTTCATGATATAAATATGTGATATAAACTGCATTTTATATAGTAAAAAAATTTCAGTAATTGTTGTAGGTAATAAAGATATTAAAATAAACAAGTACTTTTTTACTTTACAATATCTACATTTCTTATAACTTAATGTAAAAAGAGAAGAAAGGCTGGACAAAAGCATGTTTAAGTTAATATGTGGTGATCTTAGGTTGGGATGGGAGTTGGGGTGTAAAACTGCACAAATTATAATATATGTAGAATTGATTTCCTTTGATTGCATGGTGTGACAGAAACAATCTGGACCTGAATGTTAATAAGACCAAAGAAATGATAATGGACTTCAGAAGAAAGGCAACAGTTTACCAACCACTCACTATCAAAGGGGATGTAGTAGAGAAAGTCAAGACAACCAAGTTCTTGGGTCTTCATATCTCGGATGACCTCTCCTGGACTATTAATACCAACCATATAGTCAAGAAGGCTCAACAGAGGCTTCACCTCCTGAGAAAGCTCAAAAAAGCCAGGCTCCCACTGTCTGTTTTTGCCACTTTTTACAGGGGAGCTATCAACAGCATCCTCACTAGCAACTTCATAGCATGATTCGGCAACTGCACAGTTGCTGAGAAGACAAAATTATAAAGGGTGGTGAGGGTGGCTGAGAAAATCTTGGGCACAAACCTCCCTTCTATTCAGGAGCTTTTCTTTACAACAGCAAGAAAGAGAACATTCAAAATCGTATCTGATTCGACCCATCCAGCCCACAAATGGTTCTCACAACTTGCGTCTGGAAGGAAGTACCACACCACTGTAGGACTACTAGATTCATGAAGAGTTTGTATCCTACAGCTGTGAGTCTTATTAACTCGGACACAAACTATAGGACCTGATACAATGAAGCCTCTTTTTTTTTCATTTAATCCTGCTGCTCTGAGCAATTACTGCCAGTATTACTATCAGTGGCGGCTGGTGACTTCAAATCACAGGGACACCAAACCCAGATTCTGCAAAAAAATCAGGAGAGATGAAAGCCCTGTGTAGTTTATGCAGTGTGTCCCTCCCATCAAAGGTAGATACAACTACTCCTTGCCTTGCTTGGACAATTTTTGCTTTAATAACTTTCTAATAAAGATAGAAATATAAATAGGGTCTTGCATTATGATATTTTTTCTGAAGGGTATAAAATAAAAAACTCAAATGTCTGTCATTTTCTAACTTCACTTCAGTCTTTAGTGATTTCACTTAAAAAACAAAAAACACAATAAAAAAAAAACACAAAAAGTAAAAAAAAAAAATATAAACACACACACAATACATGCTACCTGTCAAAGTAAAGAATTAATAATATTTACTGCTACCTTGAGCAGCTGGACAAATAATATAAGAGAATCTACATGCATTTCAAGTAATCTATAACTTTGATTTAATTCTATTATTTGCATCCAACCTTATGCAGTTTGCAAGTCTATCAAAAAAATAATTGGGTGCACCAAATCAATATAAGCAAATATAAACTTGTATATATAAATTGAGAAAAAAATTAGAGCTATAAATCTTTTAACTACTTTTTTTCTCATGGTTTTTTTCTGATTTTCTGAAAGTGACTTCTGGCTGTGACTTCATTGAAATCATTTAAAATTAAAACTACAAAAAAAAAACAAAAATAAAAAGCAAAAAAAAAATTTGAAATCTGAAAAGTTGGGAGGTAGTTGGGAGCTGGAGCTGTACTGAGTTCAGCTGCTGCCCTTCCCCTTGCAATAAACTTCCCCTGGAATCTGCAGCCATTCCAATGAACCATGCAGCCATGCTATATGCCATACACTTGGCTTACCATAAACACTGCATTGCATACTGCTTTACTTCTATGATGAGTTGGACTTCATTTTCATTTTTTTTTTTTATTTTTTACACACATTAACTAAGTCAACACTAAAACAACAATTAAACAAAGTCTCACAATGAAAACTTTAAAACTTCTCTTCTCTGCCCTTGAAACTCACATTCATTGAAACAAAAACCCACATTCAAAAAGAAAACAAATACATTTTGCCAGTGGCAGATAAAGATTAATTTTGGGCTGTTTTGAAATCATAGGCTTGCATATATGAAACATACATATGCTCTTTGATACACCTTCCTCATTGTACTAAAATTATATTTTAATTTGTTTTGAACATTTTTTCCAGTAAGCAATGAAACAAACCATATGCACCCATAATGGCAAACCAAGGAGAACATTCTCAAGCATCTACCTTGTGGGCTTGTTAGCGAGAACCCACCACAAAAAGCATCAAAACACAAAGTACTGTTGTGCTATAGTATTAACTTGGCAACTAAACAAACTATTCCCCTGCAGCTCTCAGTTCCCTTGTAAAAAATACTCAATACTCAACTGCATCTCAACCCAGCAGCTCAAAAAAACTGGAAAAGCCAAATGTATTGGGGTCAAAAGCCCAAAAACAGGGACACATTAAACATTGCCATCAATTATAATTAAAGAAAAAATTCAGAAACCCTCAGTCTGAAATTCAAAAAATTCTCAATTTTTTTTTAACATTTTTTTAAATCAGGACAGTCTGACTTAGAACAAAATAAATTTTTCAGCAGAGGCCCAGGAAGAAATAATGCAGACATGTCTTTGTAACATGGGAGGACTTTAACATTTACAAGATATTTACAATCAACAGATATAGCCGAATACAGAGGCAAAAACCTTTTTTTTTTTTTGGTGGTGGGTAGGGAACTCAAGTCTTTAACACCTGCATACAGGGTATACAGGGTCAAAAGTGAGGCAAGCCTCCATACCACCCACCACACCAAGCACTGGGCATTTTCACACACACACACACACACACCCCCACCCCACCCAGTACACACACTCAGTACAAAAGCAGCAAGCACAACACACATACACAAAGCACAAGCACAACACACATACACAAAAAGCACAAAGCACCATACACAAAACTCAGTAAAAGCAAGCAACATACACACAAACAAACAGTAAAGCAAGCACACCATACACACACAAATAAACATTGTAAATTTAAAAGCACAAACTCCATACAAATAAACATTTGATTACTATTATGCAATATGATGGCTATACTGAGTCCCTTCTAAGGTTAACAAGTGCAATATGGTAACTTAACAGCTGCTATTCATTAGTCTATATTTATTTTCTATCTTACCCACCACCAAATCCCTTCACCATTATTTATCATTGGATAATGGGTATTAAGTGTGTTTACGTAAGGTGAACTACCTTTTGCATGTCATACATGTTATTTTTTTCTTATGTTATTCTCTGATATCACTGTATCTATGTTATTAGCACTGCATTTCTCGTGAACTGACATTTGTAATTTCATTTAGGCTGCACTTGTGTGGTCCTAAATGACAATAAAGTTCCTTTGAATCTTCTTTGATTATTTTTCTCTTACGTTTGTGTAGCTGAATGCCTGAATTAACACATTTGGCTTAACCTAATATTTTTATGTAATCAAGGGGGATTTAAAAATAAGAGAACACTGTGAATGTAATGAAATGTTTTCCTTTAACAAATAAGTGTTCAGTGTGAGTTAAGAATTCTGTAGCCGAGGGCAGCTGTACACTTTGCTGTTATGTTTCTGTGGGGACAAGCTCACTGAAGGGCCAAGCAAAAAAAATATCAAGAGCTCTGGACATTGTTTGCTGACAGAAATATAAAATTGAAAGATACAAGGGTAAGCAGCATAGTAAAAAGAAAAGTTTGAAATTATTGGAAGTTAATAAAGATAGCAGCTTTCCTGGTACCTAACTACTTCAATGAATTTACAACAACAGTGCATAATTTAGTTTTAGTTAAAGACATCCAGTTTACTTTTTAATGTTTAGAGTTAATGTTTTCTGAAATTATACATGCTATTTTTCACATCGGAGAGGGGAATAAATATAAGACAAAGAGCAGACAGCAATTAGTGTAAGTAGGAGCATGGGCTATAACATGCAGCTTGGCATGGACAACCTTAATTTTAGGATAGGTGATGATTGTGGGTAGAAATGCTGATTTTGGACAACTGTTCCTGTCAGGAGGGTCAAACTTCATTATTTGAAGATGTACATAGTTTTGTTGGTTTTGTTGCATTTGTTTTAAGTTATAGGTACTAGGGATATTCCAGTGATTTTTTTGAAGATTTTCATTAAAATAAAAAGTCTTGTAAAATGTGAAATAGGTTCAAATGGAGATGACAGGAAACAACTGTATAAAAGAAAAACATGCAATACTAAGACTGGACATAGACATTTAAAAAAGCTGTCATATATAATATTCTTATCATAATGGCTACACCATCCATATTATTTTGGAATGTGAATGGCCTCCCAGGTATAGACAAAAGGTAAGAGTACTGAATTATATTAAGAAATGCAGAGTGCAAGCAGCAGTGCTATGGGATACATATTTGTAAAGAAGTGAGTATGTGAATTTTATACAGGATTTCAGGATGGATATTCAGCAAAAGATCGGAGACAAAGGCAAAGGGGAGTAATTATACTAATTGCTAGAGAACTTCCAATAAGTGATAGAAGAGAAAAAAAAAGATTATAATGGTAGATTTGTGGCAGCAAGGCAATCTGGCAAAGAAACAGGATTATTTTTGCATGCATTTGAATTATTGCACATAAAACTGCTACTATGGAACTTAAGAAACTTTTGGGAGAAATAATGAGGTTTCAGCAGGGTATATTACTTATAGGTGGGTACTGGAACTTGATTTGCAACAGTGAGGATGTATATGGGGAACCTAGAAGGGAAACTATAACAAAAGAGGGTATATTTCTGAAAACAATATGAAAATATTTGGTATGGAAGATGTGAATTCAGACATAATTTACTTATTATTCCCAAGGCACAATACTGGGCTAAACTACACAAAAATATATTTCACTTGAACATGTGAATTTAATTCAAAGCATCAACACACATCCAATAACTATTTCAGATCATATGCCAATAATAACCAATATAAAATTGCAGGGTAATGAAGAAAAAATGAGACAATGGTACTTCCCCACCTACCTGTTAAAAATACAGGAATTTATAGGTTCATGGGTTCATACTAGGCTATCTGCCCTAGGGCATTTATAAGCCTAGCCAGAGTGTGTTTGGCTTTCGCCACCCATTTTAAATTAATTTTGCTATGCCCTTTTTCGAGGTTAGTATACTGCGCCTCTGTCTAACTGTGACACAAAAGTGATACCCGGGGTAAACCTACGATCTCCCATCCACTCATCAAGATTCCTCTTGAAGAGAGTCAATGAGGGACTCTGCCTAACCTGGACTGGGATTTTATTCCAGAGTGAAGGGAGCCTCTGGGTTATGAATCTGTCCCTCCAGCATGTCCTATTTATTTCAGTGCTGAGGTTCAAGTCTCTCGAGCGAGTAGATCGATGGGATTTGGATTTTCTGAGGTGCAGCATGTCCATTAATTCCGGGTTGGACATGGCTTTATACGTCAGGCACAGATCGCCTCTGAGCAGGCGGTATGCCACTGAGTAGAGCTGGAGTTTCTTTAACCAGGCAGCATATGGCATCTGTTTGAGCCCTTTGATCCTCTTGGTGAGGTACTTTTGGGGTCTTTCCATTTGCTGCAGGTGGCATTGTACTCAATTATGGGCCTGATGAGGGATGAGTAAAGAGGCACGATGACCTCCCCTGATCTAGATGTGAATCCCTTCATGATTAGGTGGGCTATATAAAATGTTTTTCTAACCACTTTGGTCACGTGGTTGTCAAATGAGAGATTGCTATCAACTTGGGTCCCCAGGTCCCTAATTACTTCTTCTGTACTTAATGGATTACCACCTATGTGGTAATTTGTGGGCACTTTGTTTTTGCCAAAGGGGATGACTATACACTTTTTGTCGTTTAGCTTGAGGCCATGGCTCTGGCACCAGTTGTCTGTTTCTATGAGGTGCTTTTGGAGGATGCTTGTGTCGCTGGAGAGTTGATTATGGTGCCCTGTTTGCAGTCATCTAAGAACTTGTTCAGCCACAGTCCTTCCGTGTTGGCCTGTACCTCCGAGAAATATATACCGAACAAGAGAGGTCCCAGGACTGAGCCTTGTGGGACGCCACTTGTAACTGGTTTGGAGTCTGACATGGCTCCAGCAATTCTAAACATGTGGGTTCTGTCCTTCAGCCAGTTTGCAACCCATCTAGTGACATAGGGGTTTATATTTAAGCTGGTGAGCTTATCTATAATGCCCGAGTGGGGTATTGTATCAAAGGCTTTTGCGAGGTCCAGGTAGGCTGTGTGGACCACCTTCCCCTCGCCAATGGCCTTGGTGACTGTTTCAAAGAAATCGACCAGGTTTAAGAGGCAGGATCTGCCCTTAACAAAGCTAAACTGGGTAGGATCCAGTGTCTGTAGGTCCCCAATATCTTTATTTATGAGGTCCATGATGATCCTTTCCATAGCTTTGCAGACCAAGCTAGTCAGGCTTATGGGGCAATAGTTTCCAGGATCCGTTGAGGCACCACCTTTGTGGAAAGGGACCACTGTTGCTGTACGCCACTCTTTGGGTACATATCGTAGTAAGGCTGAGATTGAACAGTAGTTTTATGTTTGGGTTTAGCTCTTCTTGGAGTTCATAGAGGACGCAGCCCGGGACACCGTCTGGTCCCATTGATGCTGTGTTTTTTTGCTTTGGAGAGGGCAGCTCTTTCCGGAGCATCTGAGATGTCAGGGGGGCAGCACTCTGCTGGGATAGATATTTGCCCTTTTGGTGGGCAGCGGAGTTTGCGCTGAACCTGTCAGCTAGGATGTTGGCAATGTCTGTGGGTTCGATGTATTTTTTGTCATTTTGGACTAATTCTGAGCATATCTGGGAATTCCTACCCAGGTTCCTAACATAACTAAAGAAAGCCTTGTGATTATCCTTAGTGTCCTGTGCAATTTTTCTCTCGAAGCTGACCTTAGATGATTTTATGAGTGCCCGTAGTTTTTTGCTAATACTGATCGGAGATGCCTTCCCTTTGTATAGTTTGTTTATGGCTGGGGTCCACCAGACAGGATGTCTGCCTTTGGAGGATTGGGTCTTGGTTTTATTTGGGATTGCATGATCTATGCATTCCTGAAGGTGTTCATAGAATGCGTTTATAAAGGATTCTGCAGTCTGGGACGTATTTTCCACAGGCCCGGGGGCTTTGAAGGATTCCACCTTGGTTTTGAGGAGTGTGTAATTTGCTTTAGAGAAGTTTTTCACTGTGGTTTTCTGGGCAGGGGGTGGGGTCGGGATGTGAATATCCAGTGAGATTAGTTTATGGTCTGATCTTACCAGTGAGGGATACACTTCTGGTCTGGAGCATAGAGTCCCCATGTTGGTGATGATCAGGTCCAGTATGTTTTCCCCTCTTGTGGGAGTGGTAACAAGTTGTTCCATAGCATTTGAGTTTATAAATTCTAGGAACCTTTGGGCTAAGGTGTTGGAGCTAGAGTAATGCTCCCAGTCTATGCTTGGGTAGTTGAAGTCGCCCAATATAATGGTGTTTGGAGACAACTTCATATTTTCCAGTGTTCTCAGGAAGGCTGAGTGGGATTCCTGGGTTTGGGAGGGTGGTCTGTAGCAGGCTATAAACTGGAAGGCAGTTTTACCCACTGTTAGTTGCACATGGATAGTCTCTGATGCTTCGTGCTGTGCCACCAACCTGGAGGTGTGGGTATCTTTGACGAATATTGATACTCCCCCTCCTTTTGAGCAGTAGAAATTATTCACAAGTTAATATGGAGGATAGAAATTTCTTCTGAAGTTATAACTAGTGAGTGGAATAAAATGAAACTGGAGTTTAAAAATAGGGTAGAAGTAAATGAAAAAGAAATATGGTTAAGAAGTAACATGCATTATTTAGAGGGTCTGACAAAGTATAGCAGAAGAAGTGGAATCTCACAGAACAAGAAGCACAACAGCGGAGTGCTAAAGAAAAAAATAAGTGAGAAGACAATTAGGATGCCTTTACTGTGGCTTTTGAAAGGTATGCAAATAGAGATAGCTGGCCCTTAGCCAAACTCTCCAAATGTTTGTCGTCATGCCTGACTGCAGAGCCAATCAAAGCCTATAGGTATCTTGCAGACAGTGATGCACATGACTGTAAAGTAAGAAATTTGTAAAGACCTACTGAATCACTTGAGGTACAGGGCCTTAGGGAGGTCACACAAGGCTTATTTAATTTGTGTTTTTAAACTATGATTAGAGCTTAATGTAAATACAATGTAAGACATTCTACCTGTACATACATTTAAATGAGTACTCTCTAGCCACTTAACGTGGGTGTTTCTGTGTTCTAGACAATCAGCTGCTTTAGCATAGCATTTATTAAACAAAACTACCAATTTGTAATGCAGAACTGCCTGCATTGATGGCAAGCAGTGTGTCAATGTCGATAAAAAGCTGCCATCTGAATTAGTTTGTTTTAAATGTCATAAGACATGGGTTATAGTGAGCTATTGTTCAGGTAATGGTGACAAAGATGCAACAGTAAAAAATAGTAATAGCCATCTGGGTTGTTGAATTGTGCTGAAACAGTGGCAATGGAATGTTACAATGTTGAAAATGCTATCTTATAGAAGACAAAAATGTGTGTGTGTGTGTGTGTGTGTGTGTGTGTGTGTGTGTGTGTGTTGGGGAGACTGCAACCTGATATGCTATCAGAGGTCTATGTCAGTTTACTAAATTAACATATAACCAAAACTGAAAAGAACGAGGCGACAACATCAAATCTGCAGAACAATGAACATTCACAAAAGCAAAACTTGCAAGATCAAATGAAACACATTCAATCCATTATAGAAGAACTAGACGTCTGTTCCTTTAAACCACACTGTGATTTACAGCAACTTCTGCAACAAACTCAGAACACTTTCCACATAATAATTGTTCCAATGAAATAATGAACATGGCGTTCTGTTTAGCTTCACAGCAACCTTTTTCTATGTTTTTGCAGGGGCCATTCCCCCCTGCACCCCCTTCATTTTCGGCCTTATGTTAATTTGGTAAACTCAAACAGACCTGCTGCCAGATATACTCAGAGCTTGCAAAGACAAATCCATGGAATGAGTAGCTTCCAAAACTATTAACATTTAGGTTTGGGTAGAAGGTATGGAAAGGCTTAATGCTGATATGCCTGTAGTTAAGGTTGCTATGGATGAACTAAGGAATAATCACAATAATGGAAACGCTGCATGTTTGCAAATCAAATGGGATAAGCGCCACTCACTCCAGATCTCAACCTATCCTGTGACTTAAACAAAACAGCCTGGAAAGACTGATACATCTCCCAGAGACAGAGGCTACTGTGGAATAAACTCCCAATTCACACTAAGCCGAACTGCTCAATAACCCTACTTAAGCACAACCTGGACAACTGGAGGGCAGACTGTATTTTCACCCATGGGTGGCACCTATGTCTCTCATGAACAGGGGTAGTTGGTGCAGATCATAGATTTTCTCTGCAAACATTCAAACCATCTAACAATGGTCAATTGGTCAATTAGGGAACACTGGTATTACATGGCTTGGCTTGTATAGGCCTTAGGGCCATTAACCTAGTAACCTCCTATGAACCTATTTATTTATTTATTTATATTTGTTTACCAGGGTAGTTCAATGACCAATAAAACATTGTTATTTTTAATGTTTTTTTTAATATATAATGTTATTTAAAGTTCAACATTTGCTCTATTACAGCTTTACAATATACTATGTAAAACACTGGAAATCAGTCTTCCTTTTTTCATTGTTTTTTACTGTATGTTTCAAGCTTTAGTTTAATTTGCTTAAACAAACAAAAAAAAAACGTCTTTAGTGTACTTAATGTCACCTATGTAAATAGAGTGTCATTTTTAACTGTTACTGCTTTTAGATCCAGGTTGTGGCTAAAAAGAATATTTCTGACCAGCTCATTTAAGTGGTTAACACAGAGATTGCTGACTCATGGGAAAAGGTAAAACTTCAGAGATACTGTAATCTGTAACCTTAGTATACATATGTCACTACTTGCATTTTCATGCTAGCACTTTTGAGTGTCAGTCACAAATTCCTTACATATCTGCCTAAATTTGTCATCCCACTTCTGCTTCCACACAACAGGGCCTAGTTCATTTCTAGAATAGTCTCATTTCACCAAACTACTCGCTTTAGGGGCAGTCCTCAGCTGACAGCTTAAATGGAGAGCATTGATACATTTCCTCATTATCATTATATCAATAGCTAACACAAGTGAAAGTACTTAGGTGAAGTTTAAATGTTATGTGAGTCATCATCCCATTTATGTTGCCGCTAATGAACAACAAATACACCTGCTCTTTTGAAAGCTTTACAGTGTAACAGAAAAGATTGTTATGGTGAAAGAACTAACCTGTGGTTTGATCATGCAATGGTCAGCACTTTGGACTCCAAATCCAGCGATCTGAGTTGAAATCTCAGAGGAGCCTGGTGCTTTCTTAAGTTAACTTACGTCTCTGATGGACAGAACCATGCCCTAGCTAACATACACCCTTTAGAATAACCTCTAAGGCACAATAACTCATGGGATGCATTTGGATTGCATGGTTAAGCTTTTAAAGTCCTTAGTGGTCATTAGTCCCATATACATGAACCTAATAATACTAAAAACAAGAAATTTGGAAGCATGGAAAACACAAGTTCAGTCACTGAAGAAAAGGAGAACCAGAACTTGACCACTGTGATGAAGTGAAGTAACACAATGCAGAAAGGCTGGAACTACTCCTTCAGTCACAACTGGAAAAGACTGACAACATGAAAAATTTCTCCAGGAATAGAAACCTGAGCTTAATTTGAATTTAGGAAACTGCCTCAGTGGAGTAATTAGAGGAACAGAAAGGATTACTGAAGGGCAAAATCAAAAATAATACTAAAAATAAGGCTACATATCTGTGAATTGTACAAAAGATAATCGCCTTCTATGTATTTCCCTCTAATGTTAGATTAGGATGAAAAGTGAGGCATAAACAGCAGGAGTCATACCGCATGTTGCTTTTGTTATACCTACAATTAGCATGCCTCCTCATCCTAGCACCCAAAAGATAGCTAGCATCTTTGTACCTTTCTGATGTCAGACTGGGACAAAGTTCTAAAAGCACATAGACCACATTATATTTCAACCTACTGCTGTCAGACATCTATAAACAACATAATTCCTTACCCTCCTACGAAGGACAGCCACATGTATATGCATCTGATGTTTGATTATGACCAAAGTGATAAAGTATGGAACTCAGTAATATTTTCAAATTGTTACTCTTAGACAGTATGTTGGCTCCTTATAAAAACTATAGTGACCCTCTGTGTGCATGCCTCAAGTTTGTGAGAAATAATGACCATACTGTCCGCAGACCAACATAAGATATTTTGCCCTATTCCCTCCTCTGGGGAATTATGAAATAATGATGTTATCACCACCATAACTCCCATACTAATTACAGCACCCTTCTGAACAGTGCTGGTTTTAGAACAGAAGGAGGTCAGTGCAGAGAGCACTACTAAGTCTGGGAATGTGGACTCACCAGGCCATCCAAAAGCCTGTAATGTATTTTACTCATGTTTTGAAAGTTGTCAAGACATTGTTGATAACAACGTCAGTTACTTTCATCCAGACACCCCCCCCCCAAGCAGTTATAGACATGTGTGTGCACCATTCAGACATCTGATTGTAGTAACAGAATGGACATATAATGTATTCCACCTTTACTCCACACAAACTATTGCCACACATTAAAGTATTCCAGGTTGTTTCACATAAATTACATTACCCTGCAAAGCCAGACTAATGAACAAATCGTGGCAGACAGCTAATCATTTTACTCCACAGACATCGCAATCAGTTGTTTGCACGTTGTCTATACATATCAAATGACAAGTTAGTAGTCCCTCTTCCTTCACACAAATGCACAGTAGTCTTGCAAAGCCAGATAATGAGTGTTTAAACTAGGAAAAGGGTCAGTTACTTTCTTCCAGATAACCCCAGCCACTAGACAGCAGTTTTAGCAACTTCAGTATACAATCCTGATGCCCCAGTTTGATCAGATAACACAGTCATGTAATGCATTTCACCTTTGCTCCAAACAAAAAAAGTTGTCACACATTACAGTATTCCAAGATGCTTCATACAAATTACAAAGCCAGCACAATGAGCAAACAGCAGGAGCTAGTCATTTTCCAGTTCAGAAAAGAAGTTGATCAGTGGGCAGCCCAAAGTTTTTGGCTGATCCCTTCCCAGAATCCTAGTAAGAAAAAAGCAAACAAATAAATCATGGTAATAATAATAATAATAATAATAATATTATTAATAAAACTACCACCAGCATAAATCTCATCTTCTGTCTTCACACTACACCACTCCAAGAATGATTCACATTATACTTAAATGTTTTTATTTATTTTATTTTATTTATTTTACATTTGTTGACCGGGATAGTCCGACTGGATGCATGTCCATTTTCAGCGGAGGCCCAGGAAGAAAAGCTCCAAGGGTAAGCAGATACAGCATTACATAATACCAGCATTACATATTACAAACAGACTATTTACAGAGATTACATAAGTAATCAAGTTAAACAAGTTCCACAGGTTACAGTTAATCCTGAGCACAAGTCAGGATTAAATTAAATTACACAGTAAACTGGTTAGCAGATTTTTACACATTCTAGAGAGTTAGCCAGGCTTGATACATTGACATAGCCAGTTAAGTGACAAATGTTGTTTGAGTCTAGTTTTAAATTGACCTAAGGTGGAAAGTAAGGTAATATCAGCTGGAAGAGAGTTCCAGGATCTACTTACAGAGTTTGCAAAGAGAGAATCACCGGCTGTGTTATTAATTTTGCTAGTCTGAATTAATAGTTTGTTAGAGGATTGAAGTGGTCTAGGATTGTTACAGGGGGTGATAATATTTTTAAGTGCAGGAGTATTGTCCGGATTATAGAGGATTTTATAGGCCATAATCAGTTGGTTATACTGGATTAGGCTGGGTAGTTCAAGCCACCCAAGGTGATTTAGATTGATGCAATGATGTGTCCTAAAAGGCAGCCCAGTGGCAAATGTTACTGGCCTTTCTGCAATATTTAAGTGTAAAGTGACTTGAATGGTCACAACAACTGCAGTTCCTACACCTAGTGCAACAGCCATTCCGTAGGTGCACTTTCTTTAGACAGGGGCACTGGATGGGTAGGGGGAATTTACATATTTATTTCATAAAGAAATATGTTGTTGCAGTGCTCTAAAAAATAATTGTGAGAAAGCATCCCTAAAACAACAGCACCACCTAGTTGGCCTATGTGTAAGGCTGACTTTGTGTGTGTGTATGTATATGTATGTACACACACACACACACACACACACACACACACTGTAACTAGATACAATTAGGTACAAAATGTCAGCATATGGTTACGGGAATCATGAAGGCTAGCAGGTTGTAAGTTTTACAATCAAGTGTACAAACCCATAAATTTAAGAATAACACAGTTCTAGGTGTGCTTTACACTGAGCACTTCTAGACTTTGGAAAGGATTCAAGGAAAATAAAGGAAGGTAGACAGACATATAATGAGTATGCTGCTTAATGCTACTAACATGAGGGAGTGGTCAGTACTGAAGGTTTTATAATACCCCCAATGAAAAGTTTGTGGAGCACAATGGTGTCACTACAGATGCAAATAACAGAAAGTAACTGCTAGGCAATGTTGAGCAAGAAGGGCTAACTAAGCTAAAATAAATGCTATGAAGCTTGATATAGAGGAGGGGGACATTTTATTGTCCATGTGATGAGGACAAAGTTAATTTTAATAAAGGCCCATAAGGACTGCTGAATGCTTAGGTAAGTTATTCAGGACAGGGTTTAGGCATGAAATCAATAGTCATTTCATGGAGAGAAGGAATATCTACATGCAGGACCTGCATTTTAACTACAGCTTTTTGAGTAAAGTGAAAAATAAAGGTCTTAAGAGGATATTTGTCCTTTACAGATGGATGGATTAAGAAACTCCAAAGAGGGAGACTAGGAGTGCAGGAATTTGCTGGTTGCAAGCCAAAAGGTCTAAGGAAATAGAGTACTTGTGGGACAGTTTGTAAGAAATCAAGATGATAGATATCATTTGAGTGTAGGCATAAAAGAGGACATGGAGAAAGTAACTTTGAGACAGTCTCCTGAAATAGGATTGGTAAAATGAGGCTGAGCATACTACCTGCTGAAAAAGGGGCAGACCTTCCTTAGGAGGAATATCACCAATGTTGGGGGGTTTACAGTCTGAACTTCTAGGTAGTAGAACATACAGACTGCAGTCAGTGACTACCCCTAACAGCATTATCAGAACTTATGTTTTTTCTACCATGGGAACGAGTTTGGATGTTAGCCTTCTTTTCAATGGAAAATCTATTTGAGTCACAGGCAGGGTGAAAGTCTGGGAATTAGTCTGCTTATTCTAAATAAAAAATCATGGTTGCACTACTCTGTTAGCAGTCGAAATACAAATTTGCTTCAACTTGAAGTTCTCCTGCAACTTCAACACATTGTAGTTACTGAGAAATTGTTTCAGTGTAGTGATAGCAGACCCTATATACCTGGACTTATCACCTTTCAGGCATTCAGGCCCTTGTTTACCTTTGGTATTTGTCAGAAATATCAGCAAATGACAACACCTCATGCCACATTACCCACAATCCCAAGGTGGACCTCCTGGAGACACAAATTAATACAGGTCTCCATCAATGCCAACCCATTGAACAAAGTAAAATCTGAAAACAGAAGAGTAAATCCGCTTTAATACATAAAATATGCCTCTAAGAACTAAGCGCTTTCACTATTTCCTAATGGCTTCTTCAGAGTTAATAAAGGCTAGAAATTACAACTTTTATACTCTGACATCACCACACTCAAACCAATCAACTAAAAACATCAATTAATCCATTAATCAACAAAACATTATATACAATAAATGTTAAAAACATACAATTGTTGCTAAAAAATAATAATGTATATACACACACACACACACACACACACACACATATATATATATATTATATATATATATATATTATATATATATATATATATATATATATATATATATATATATATATATATATATAAATAACTATAACAACTAGACCTACAGACTCCCAGTCAACTACTACATATTATAAAAAGTGTAAATAATGTAAATAATGCAAAGAACAATAAATAAATAAATACGTACATATACACATATATGTTTTTCGGCTTTTCCCGGTTAGGTGTCGCCACAGTGGAACTGCGGTTTGCTAATGATTGGAAGTAGATTTTTACGTGCCGAGTTGTCGGCCCTGATGCACAACCTTCAACGAAGGTACGCCCATTCATGCATGTCTCCACACAGAAGACGCTCTAGCTGAGAATCGAATGGGACAACGTCTTACTGTGAGGCGACAATGCTACCGCAGCACCACCACTGCAGTCTTACATATGCACATATATATATATATATATATATATATATATATATGTTCACACCTAACTAATACACCCTTTTAAAAATACATATATATAAATGTATGTATATATATATATATATATATATATATATATATATATATATATATATTAAATAATCTCGTATGTAAAATAATTGCACTTGAAGAAGTAACATATACAAAAGTTGTCAAACCAACTTTAGATTAAATAACTTCTTTGTTTCAACAAGGGAAAAATACATGCACTATCATTAAGGCCAGGGAGACTAGTGGCATTAAATCTAATCTGCCAAGTAAATTCCAAAATCTCTACCCTAAGCTTGTCATCTCCTCCTCTTTCACTTGAAATTACGCTATCAAGTGCAAAAAGGTAAACTTTTTAAAATTAGGGCATCCTGTAGTTCTGTCCTTATTTTTGATGGCTCTAACATGTTTAGCTATCCTTTCTTTAAGCTTCCTAATGGTCTTACCTTCATAAAACCCGGGCAGGTTGTGCAGGTAGCCAAATATACCAACATGCTAGTGTTACAGCAACACCTACCCGGGCAAGGAATTGACCTGTTAAAGCCAACTACTACTACATAAGTTCATTCATTAATGTATCTACAGTACCTGATGTCCCACATTTGTACATTTTTGATTGGCTGTATTTCGGGGGTGGCTGCTCAAGGATGTTCTTAACATTTCTGCTCCTGCAGAACACTGCTCTTGGGGCCTCTCCTAGTTTTTCTTTGATATTGGTATCAAAACTAGAATCCCAAACCCTTCTTAGTGTTTCCACAATAAAAGGTGTTTGATAGTTAAATTCCAATACTATAGAATCACCTTTAAATGCATCTTTGTCTTCTCTTGTACCCACTTTTCCTCCCCATAAGATGGAGGGAACTGGGTATTTCTCTTCATGGAAACCTCATTCCGTACTTTCAGCAGTAACTTCAGGGAGTATCCTCTAGCTAAAACCATCCCTATCAGGATATATAATTCTTCCTCAAAAGTTACAGTATCACTAATCAAACGAGACAGTCTGACCATTTGGCCTTTAACAATGCTTCTACGTTGATAATGCGGGTGGCAACTCAATGAACATGGAGAACCACTGAGGGGTTAAATATCAAATCAAATATATTACTGCTTAGTGATTTAAATTACCAAAGCATTAAATGACACATTTACATGTCTATTTATCACTGGCCTTATGGAGAAACACAAACGTTCACTCATTCTTTTATTTGGGAGGGGCTAAACACAAATAATGTTTTTCTATGTTTACTGCACGCAGAGGATAGCATAAATAAATAAATAAATAATTCTTCCACTTGACGTAAGATTATTAATTCAAATGTTCTTACATTTGCAGGTGATGCAGGAATTGGAAAACAGTGTGATTTGATATATTAACATAAACACTCCATTATAATGTTTATTTATATAAACCAAACAGCACATAAACAAAGATATAGGGAATCTCCAAACTCTGGATTCCACACAGTTTGGTTTTGTGAAGGGTAGATCATGCCTGCTCAACCTGGTCAACTTCTTTGAGTCAGTCACCAGAGCTGAGGATGAAGGCAAGGTGGTCCATACAGTCTACCTTGATCTGGCCAAGGCCTTTGATACCATTCCCCACTCAGGAATCATAGAAAAACTCACTAAGCTAGGCATTGATCCCTATATCACTAGGTGGGTTGCAAACTGGCTCACAGATAGAACCCACAGTGTGAAAGTAGCTGACTGCAAGTCGGTCCTGGGTCTTCTCCTGTTTGGTATCTACTTCTCTGAAGTTCAGGCCAACACGAAGGGACTCTGGCTGACAAAGTTTGCAGACGATTGCAAGTTGGGAGCCATAATTAACTCCGCAAGTGATGTTGACATCCTACAGAAAGGCCTCACTGAGACCAATGACTGGTGTCAGAATCATGGCCTTAAGCTCAATGCCAAAAAATCTGTCATCATCCCCTTTGGAAAAAACCCGGTTCCCATGAATTACCACATTAAAGGTAGTCCACACAGACGGCATCATAAGAGATCTGGGAACACAGGTTGACAGCAACCTCTCTTTTGACCACCACATTGCCAGTGTGGTTAGAAAGTCCTTCTATGTGGCACACTAAGGGTTTTACATCCAGGAAAAAGAGGTCATTGTCTCCCTCTACTCTTCCCTCATTACGCTAATCATTGAGTACAATGTCCCCATTGGCATGTACCTCACTAGACACCTACAACAACTGGAGAGGCCACAAAAATACCTCACAAAGGGGATCTTTGGCCTTAAACACTTGTCCTATATGGACAGACTCAAAAAACTCCATCTATTCTCTGTCTCATATCGCCTACTTAGAGGCGATCTCTGCTTGACTTACAAAGCCATGTCTGACCCAGCTCTGTTAGAAATGCTACATCTAAAGAAATCCCAATCCCTCCACACTACACACTTCAGAGACCTCAACCTCATTACCACAATCAACAGAACAAGCTGTAGGGACAGGTTCATAACCTAGACACCGCCCATGCTATGGAATAGACTTCCCATACATGTCAAGTGGAGCGCCTCACTGGCTTTCTTCAAGAGAAATCTTGATGAGTGGATGGGAAATAGAAAATTCACCCCGGGGATCACTCCAGTGGCTCTACTTGACAGAGGCACTTGGAACTAAGGCCGGGTGGCAGGATGCCAGGGTAATCCTATGGGCTAGGCTTGTAAAGGCTCCAGGGCCATTAGCATAGTACACACCTATGAACCTATGAATATTGTATGTATCTATATCTACATCTATAACTCTCTCTCTCTCTCTCTCTAGATATATATATATAAACCAAAAGATAAAAAGGAAACCCAGACAAACCATTTAGTAAAAACTGCAAGGAAAATACAGACAAGCTTGAGTTTTCACTGTGTGATACCTTAAACCTTCTGTAGTGGACACCCATGGGATATATGCAAATTATCCCTTCAGTACATCAAGTGTTTCAGCATTGCTTCTGAATCTCCATGACTTTTTTTTTTACTTTTTAAGTCTTTTTGGCAACATTCAAGCCAATAAAGTCAAACCCCACTAGCTGTCTACATGTATGTTTTGGCATTTTTATTAATCTTGTCAGCATAATGAAAACTCTAACTTGTCTGGATTTTCCTTACAGTTTTTAATGAATGGTTTGTCTGTGTGTATTTTTTATGCTTTGGTTTGGATGTTAGCTGGGATATTTTGCAAGGAGCCAAAAGAACTGAGAGTACCATGTGAAAAAAAAAAAACAAATAACGCAACGAAAGCCCAAGGTGAATATTTTGCAGGCATCTGCTTCTTTACGGGCATCAGCTGGCATTAAAGACACTGTGTTTCTGAAGTATAACCAAACTATCCACTTATGCTGTACTGATGAGGTCAATAAAAAGGATGAAACATGCATGCCCACAGTTAGAGGGTTTGGCTTTTTCGGCTTAAATGCTATCATAAAGACTTATAAAGTAAAAAAAAAAAAAGGTAATGGACATTCAGAAGGCATGTGGCTAAAACACTTGATGTCCTGAAGGTGTCATCTGCATAAAGCAGATGTGCCTCCAGTACAGGAGGTTTAAGGTATCACACCATAAAAACTATACCTTGTCTGGGTTACCTTGCAGTTTTATATATATGTAAACACGCACACACTAAATTATACTTGCCTGCTTATTCCACCACTGTTGCAGATTTAGCACACTGGAGAAGCTTTTTTTTCAGTCTAATTTCAGTAAATGCAGTTGACTTATTATAGTGATAATATTTTCAAGGACAACTTTTTATCTAATGTCTATGTTACTATGTTGTTATCATTCTGCTGTACATAATCTGAATACATTGGTTAAAAAATATACAACTTAGATGACAATGATTTAATATTTATAGAAATTTTAGCCAGTTTAGAGAAATTAAAGGTAAATTAGTATAATACAGACAGGAATAGCAATCTGAAATGGGACAAAAAACAGGGTTAAAGCATATTTTGGTCAGTCACGTGAGAGAAAATGAAAGAAGGGCGTGAGTAAAAAAGGAGGCGTAAGGAGGTATAAAAGTATAAAATATGAACAGGTACTTGGTCATATTCAGGGATATACTTTATGCTGGGTTTGAACAAGAACAGAATCAGATTTTGGCTAGGAAGTCTTCCAGAATGGTTTTAAATGACAGGCGGGAGGGTATTGACTTGTGGGGAAACAGATAAGGAGTTCCAGGCATTAGCAATATGGTACCAGTACAGATCATGTCCAGTAGATTTGATAGGCTTGTAGACAGAGAAGAGTTTTTGGTCATGGAATTGTAATGACTAAGTGGATGCTGGATGATTTTATAGGTGTTAAGAAGCTGTGTATAAGTTAGTTGATGGGGCAATTCTAACTAAAGTTTAGTGCTATAAAGTGGTGGGTTCTGAGAGGGGTATTTGCTGCAAATTTAGTCACTTTATTATTACATTCTTCAAGTTTTGCTTTTTATGATGCCTAGAGATTAGTAAGGATAGGGGTGTAACAAAGTAATGGGGGGAGGAGGTAAGCAGTGGCGAGTGTAGCTTTAGTTGGGTAGAAAGTTTTTGGTTGTATAAAGCATCCCCAGTTTTTGGTGAATTTTTTTATGTAATTTCGGATATGCAAGTTTAATTTAAGATCATGATCCATTATCATCCCCAAGAATAATTTGCTAAAAATGCTATAAAAAGTGACTTGGTTGCATTATTAACATTCAATTTAGTTTTTTTCATGAGAAAAGGCTTTGGGAAAAAAATAGTATTTGGGGGTGGGGGGTTTGAGCATGAATTTAGAGTTACAAAACCATGTTTTAACAGCTGTTAAAGCTTCCTAAGTAATTTTTTTGGAGATATGCCAGGTTGTCTCGTGTATGTGAGTGTGGAATAATCTGTATATTACATTGTATTAGGGAGGCCTGTTTTGTGGAGTGTGTTGGTGGGAATGTTAAAGAAGAGGGGACCAGGGATAGAGCCTTGTGGTTCACCGGTGGTAAATGGAAACTATGGAGAAAGGGTTGAGTGCTATTTTACTTTTACTAACAGACACCTGTTTGACAAGTAGCTTTTCAACTACAGAAGGTTGGGTTCAGATAAACCTAGTGAGAACATTTGAAGCAGAAGTTTGCAGTGACAAACTGTATCAAAGGCTTTAAAGTAGAGGAGACTAGTTTGCTGTTCTCTCTATTTATTGACAACATCTATAAAAGTTAGAAGTGCAGTGTTAGTACTATGGGAGGGAAAGATGATGTGTTGCATGGGAGATAGGAGTTATTCCTTCAGGAAACAATTTAACAATTATTTTTGAATACATTTTTTTAGGTATTTTGGAAAGAGGGGAAATATAGGATGTGGGCACAAGTTTGAAGGTAAGAGATGATGACGTGATATGTGGCTGTTCAGCAGGGTTCCAGGTTGGGATTTGATGGTGGGGAATCTTTGGTTAAGTATGCTGCACTATCTACAAGATATGAGTCGAATTATATTGCAGGTTCAAGTGATAAATTATTGGGAGTGAGTTGGGTTGAATTTTTAGCCGAGATGTAAGATTTCTTTAATTGATGTTGACCTGAATACTGTTATACTATAATTTTTGTCTTCTTTTATTTGCTTTCTAGTACAGCTGCAGAGCATTCTGAAGATTTTGACATATTGTGGTGTTTTATAGTCTACATTTTTTTCTCTATCCTGCATTAGCATTCTACTCTTTTTGAACAACCAAATAGCATATGTTTTTTGTCTCTTCTTACAAGATCAAGTTTGGCCTTCTGATTCACCACAAAGCTATTTTGTGTGTTTAATCAGTATTCTGTGTCTATATAAAGTTCATCTATTTGCAAAGCTCTTGGTTCATTTCCACATAGCTCACAGAAATAAGGTGACCATGTTGCTTGTATTCCCCGAGAGTTGGGTTTGAATCCACTGCAGTCAAAGTACAAGATAAGTACTTCTGGTCACTTTTGCATATGTAGAACTTCAGACTGCCCTAGTACTATTTTCATCCCAATGTAATACCATAGAAATGCTAGTCAATACCCAAAATTGCATTTAATGATGACTACCCATATCTGGGAGGGTTGTGGGCTCTATTCCCGGTAAGAATTTATGGTACCCCATCCACTCGTCCAGGTTCCTCTTGAACGGTATCATAGAGGTTCTCTGTTTAACAAGAATTGGTAGCCTGTTCCAAAGACGTGGCAGTCACTGGGAGACAAATCTGTCCCTCTAGCATATCCTATTTGAGTCACATGACTTATTTCAGGTAGTCCCAGTCCAGTTTGATTTATGGATTTGCAGCAAGTTCATTAGGTTTGGGTCTTGGATTGCTCTGTAGGCCAGGCATAAGTCTCCCCTAAGAAGTCTATATGATATGGAGTATAGTGACAGGATCTTTAGTCGGACTATGAAAGGCTCATGGTGGAGCCCCTTGATCGTCTTTGTTGGAAACTTCTGAGGTAATTGCTGCAGGTGCTTAGTATGGTACATGCCAAATGGGGTATTATACTTAATTATGTGCCAGATAAGTGCCAAGTATGGGGGGTTGGGGTTATAGCTTCTTTTGCTCTCGAGCTAATGTCTTTACTAATCAAGTGTGCTAAGTAGAAAGCTTTCCTTACTACAGTAGACACATGGTTACTGAAGTTAAGGTCGAAGTCAACTTGTGATCCCAGGTCCTTTACCACTTCATTTGTGCTTAGAGTATTGTTGTTGATTTGATAGTGTGAGGGAACATTGTTTGTGCTGAAGGGAATGATGATGCATTTCTTTGCATTCAGTTTGAGACCGTGACTAATCACATGAGACCCACCTGGAATATACTGACATCATTTGGGGATTCAATGATTGCACCTAGTTTGCAGTTGTCTGCAAACTTGGTCAGCTACAACCCCTTAGTTTTTACCTGACTGACCTCTGTGGCACCCCACTGGTAACAGGTCTGCTGGTTGATGTGGAGTCACCCACTTTGATAGTGTGGGTCTGGTTTGTTAGCCAGTTGGCAACACATCTTACTACGAAGGGGTTTACATTCATTTTACTAAGTTTATCGGTAATGCCTGAATGTGGATTGTGTCAAAAGCCTTTGCCAGGTCGAGGTATGTTGTGTGCGCATATTTGGTCTCGTCAATGGCCTTGGTCACATTTTCACAGAAATCCACCAGATTTAACAGGCAGGATCTGCCATTCGCAAAGCTGAACTGGGTAGGTTCCAAGGTTAGGAGGTCACCTATGTCTTTATTTATGAGGTCCATAATGATGCATTGTATGACCTTACAGATTAGACTGATCAGGCTTATGGGTCTGTAATTCCCCCGGTCTGTGTCTAGGCCACCTTTGTGGATATGAATGACTGTTGCTGTTCTCCACTCCACAGGAACAAAACCTGTGGTTAGGGTATGATTAAAAAGGGCACTTAGTGGTGATGTTAGTTCATGTTTTAGCCTGTTTAGAAGACAGCCTGGGATGTTGTCTGTACCCACAGAGGGTGATGTTAGTTCATGTTTTAGCCTGTTTAGAAGACAGCCTGGGATGTTGTCTGTTCCCATAGAGGCTGTGTTTTTTTACTTGGACAAGGCTTTGAGAACCTGCTCTTCAGATATGTAGGGTGGGGTGGAAAGTTTGGGAAAATGTTTGTTGTAAGTTAGGAGGGGATAAGGGGGTGAAATCTTTGCCAAACCTATTCAATAGCAGGTTTGCTATCTCTGTGGGGTCAGTGTATCTGATACCATTTGGCCACTAGTTCTGCACAGTTTGGGGGAATGTTTGTTGTAAGTTAGGAGGGGATAAGTGGGGGGTGACATTTTTGCCAAATCTATTTGATAGCAGGTTTGCTATCTCTGTGGGGTCAGTGTATGTGGTACCATTGGCCACTAGTTCTGCACATGCTTGGGTCCTATTATTCTATTTTGTTGCACTTTATCAGTGTAAAGTATCTTTGCATTTCACTGACCACACTGATGTCTCCTGCACTGTTGACTAAGAGTGTTTCCTGCTTTAGTCAATTGTTTGCAGCTTAGTTCCTTACCTCTGGCCTTTGTCATTGAGATTTTATATTAAGGAGATTCAGGACTGTGTTCAAGTGGACTTGGAGTTACCCTGGCAAGTGTAACCCTCTAATTGCCCACAAGGCTATTTTCTTTGTTTTGTCAGTTTTTAGTGCCGGTATGAAGTTTCCCTGTTTGTGTGACACTGCTTATACAGAGGGTTTTAGCAGTGCCCTGTAAAGATGGAAGCACTTATAATACACATTCTCTATATAAAACTGCCCTTGAAACTTCCCCAATCCCCAGTTGAGAAAAGAGAAACTAGCCTGTGCAATGACAAGCACCGCCCCCTCAAGTTTCACATTAGCTACTCCAGTTTTAACTATCTACTCCTTCAGCAACCATGTGATCAATCTGTAAATATGGATATGAACTCTCCTGCTATCTCCAGAGCCAGCTTGGTTGATATGGCCATCCTAAGGCAATGTAACAAATGCCTTGTGCTTACTGACAACCAACTAATTCTTAAACAAACTGATAAGGCATGTGAAAGATGTAACTGCACAATGCCACTGGAGGCAAACCTCTCTTATACAAGTACTCATAGCTGGAATGAGGTTGCCAGTAATGAACACACTGCACCCACCACATGCAGTAAGGATCAGAAACATCGACCAACATATGCTAAGGCTATTAAATTTTGTATTCCTAAACCCCAAAGACCGACAAGAAATTGCACCTACAAGAAATATCCTTAGTACCCCAAAAGCACTTCAACAAAGCAACACCCAACACAGTGCATACAGCCACATCTCACATAGCCTCAAATTCTAAGGCCGTAAGGCAATCCACCTCACAACTCAATGACCACATTTTGGTCACAGAAAACTCCATCATGAGAGACACAGATATCCTACTTATCAGGCTGAGAAAAGGAGAAAGTCATGGTCAGTTGCCAGTCACAGACTAGGATCCACCAGATCACCCATACACTTAGGTCACTGGATCACCAGTACAAATAAGACTCAAAGTTTATGTGGGTGTAAATTAACCAAGATGTACCTCTGTGGACTATATGAAGAGAGACATGCTGGAGCTCTCAGATTTTGTGTCCCAGGCTGGTATGAGCATAGCTTTGAGCAGCATTCTAATGTCTCTAAGTATAATGCCACAATATCAACTGAAGACAATGGGCTTAAATAACTGGTTTAGTGTTTTGTGTCACTCCAACAGGATACAATATTTGTCAGCATGGGAGGATATGATCAACAGACCATCCTGCTTTGTCAGGGATGGTCTGCACCTGTGCTTTCTAGGCTTTCAAACACTGGCAAAAACATTGTCCCAAGGCAAATTTCCTACTATTATAGCAATAACCCACACCTGGGTGTGGGTAATGCTGGATTTAACCACGGTTGGCATGGTTTGGTCCCGAGGGCGAAGTCCGAGGGACCAAACAAAGCCAACCGTGGGTAAATTCAGCATTACCCACACCCAGAAGTGGGTTATTGTTATTATACCATGACATTATTTAAGAAAAGAAACTATTACTTTTCTTAAATAATGGCATAGTATAATGCCTGTTTACTGCCCTTCTGCAGATGTCTGGCATCTGTGGCAGTTCTGATGTACTGCGCGCCTGCGCAGTACATCAGAGCTGTGGGCAAAAGCAACAGACGGAGAAAGCAAGATCTCCGTTGCTTTTTTTTTACTGTTTTTGCTATGTTAAATGGGTTTAACATAGCGAGACAGTTTTAAAATAAGCAACGGAGATGTCCGTTGCTTATTTTAAAACTGTCTCGCTATGTTAAACCCATTTAACATAGCGAACAAAAAAGCAACGAAGATCTTGCTTTCTCCGTTGCTTTTTAAAAACCTGTCTCGCTTCGTTAAATGGGTTTAGCATAGTGAGACAGCTTTAAAATAAGCAACGGAGATCTCTGTTGCTTATTTTAAAGCTGTCTCGCTATGTTAAACCCATTTAACATAGCGAGACAGTGTTTTAAAAGTAGAGTTATACTAATGGAAAAAAGTCCGGGCGACCGAACCTTTTTCCATTAGTATAACTCAATTTACAATGTGCATGCTGGCCAATCAGCGTGCACGTTTTGGGGGGGGTCATGGTATAATAAGTAATAACCAAACCCCAATGTGGCCTGTGCAGAATTGTTCACACAGTTCCTGTACAATCATGTTAATAGATGCACAGAAATAGCTGTGCCTACCAAGGATAAGCACAAAACAAACTAAAAAAACAAGCCACCCATGTAGAATCCTAACATCAACAGGTTGCACAACAAAAGGAAGAAAGTCACAGGAATAATTAGGAAGCACAATGGCTGGCAGAATATAAACTCTTTCATCAACATAAACAAGCAACTCAGAGGGCAAACCAAGTCTACTAAAGCCACATTAAAGGTACAAATAGTCTCCCAGGTCAAGGACAACTATATGAATTTCTTTAGCAGTGTCCTTAGCTTCAAAGATAGTACACAAAAATGTGCAGAACTAATTGTAAATACAGCTACCTACACTAAGCCAGAAGATATAACAAATCTACTGGCAACAAACGCAGATCAAGTTTTACCCCTCTTTCTCCCCCCTTAGCAATCCCTCAGGAAATGCCATCAAACATTCTCCCAACTATCACTACAGAGCAGGTCCTCAACACACTTTCCAAATTCAAGTATACTGTATCAATGTGCCCCAATAATATCTCAGGATACCTCATAAATATCATGAAACACAACCTATAAGGACCACTAGAGTCACAATTTAACTACAGATTCCAGACAGGCTTCATGCGATGTGAATGAAACACTATAGCAGTCATCCAACTCTACACAAGGGTGAGCCATCTATGTAGCCCATAACTATGGATGCATAAGTCCGACTAGTCTCATATGCAAAACCATGGAAACAATTACCATGGAAACGATGAACAATGACATAGAAAAACTTTAGATGCTGGATCCAATCCAGTTTGGTTTGATCAAGGGCAGATTATTCCTATTCAACCTGGTGAACAACTTCAAGAAGGTCAGAAAAACAATGGATGAGGGTAAAATGCTGCATACTGCTTAACTTGACCTGGCCAAGGCATGTGTAACAATATCCCACTTGGATAGTGCAGACAAACTTAAGCAATTAAGTATAAACCCCTATGTCACCCACTAGATAGCTGTGTGGCTCTCAGATAGGACGTAGGAAGTTAGGATAGGGGGTCCACATCCACAAAGAGGTCAGCCACTAGCAGAGTCCCGCAGAGATCTGTGCTAGGGCAGCTTTTTTTTTCTTTTTTTTGACATCTACTTCTCTGAAGTTGTGGTCAATGCCAAAGGCCTCTGGCTAATGAAGTTTGCAGAAGAGTGTAAAATAGGTGCAGTCATAGAATCCCACAAAGACACTAATATCTTCCAAGAAGGGTTGACTCTGGCAAATAATTGGTGCCAGAGCTATGGTCTAAAACTCAATGCCAGAAAATGCATGATAGAATCCTTTGGCAAGTCAGCCACCTCTGGAAAATACCTCATTGACAGCAAACCCCTAAGATAAACCCAGTAGTCAGGAATTTGGAGATGCATGTAGACATTAACCTGCCCTTTGAACACTTCTCTGACAGACCTTCTGCATATCCATAAAACAAATAGCATCAATATTACCTCATTAAGGGACTTAAACCTGCTTCTGACATAAATAGGACATGTTGGAGGGTCAAGTATACATTTCACAAACTACCTATTCTATGGAATAGGTTTCACAGCCATGGGAAGCACTGTCCCCCCCACAATCCAATTCAAGTGTATCTCGGACCAGTGGATGGGGAATCAGAATGAAAAGAGGTAGCCTGTAAAAGCTTGACCACTCAAGCTATGTTCTACATATACCCCTTAGAATAATGTTAAGGTTCTTAAACTGAGATACATTTGGGATTCACAGCCTAGTGTATACCTAGGAACACTAACACTAAATAAGACACTGAAACACATAAAACGAGTACCACATATGTGCACATAACTAAAATTTTGGATTTATTATATTGGAATTAAGTATTTCAGAATTTGGTCATTTTTTTTTCAAATTTAAATATATATTTAATTTATATTTATATCTATATACACGCACACATGCGTACACACACACACACACACACACACACACACACACACACACACACACACACACACACACACTGATTATATAATGAATGACTGAGCAGTTTCTTGACTGACGCAAAAATCATTGATCAAAATTCACTAACCATTTATTATTGAGACAACAAACCAGAAAGTCACACAGTACATGAAAAAAGAAATAAAGTTCCTTTTGCAATGTAGTAACCTTAACTTTTCCACATATTTTCATTTTGAAGTTGTTTGAAATGTGATAGAGTTGTGGAAAGGACTACTTGTAAGATAAGTTGCACATTAGGTGACGTGCAGGGTTAGGATTAGTACACATTACTAAGATGGAGTTAGGCTCTTCATTCCCCTACCATACCTTAATAATATATGCTAACGGAGAGCGTGGCCAAGATGCTGACAAATATTATTATGGTGTAATATCTAGAGAAGGAATATCAAAAATAATTAGTTAACTTTATAATTTCCTGTCAAAATACCATTTGGAAGTTCTATGTCTTCAAACTCAAAATGAGCCACACAAAAGGAGCTTCTCAGGGCTCTTCACTAAGAAAGGATATACAGTTTGTTCTTACCAGCTCAGAAGAACTTTCTCTCAAGATGGATAAAATAGACAACAAAATTGAGAACTTCAAAGAAAACACTTTTAGACAAATGGGACAAATACAAGAAACATTAAATCAACAAAAAAATCAGATTTCAGGGATAGAGGATGCTTTGAATGACTTTGAAGGAAGACTAACAGAAGATTAACATAACTTGTAATTTTTACTGAAACAAAACATCTTGCTGCTGGAAAAGACAGATGATTTAGAGAATAGATCCCATAGAAACATCATCAGAATTTTTGGATTACCTGAAGGCATTGACAATGGACAAACTTTTTAACAACCTCGAACCCTAAAACCCTTGAGCTCCCAGAAGGTATGTCTTTTGCAGTGGCGTAACTACGTTAGAAGCGCCCTGAGGCAAACTTTTCCTAGGTGCCCCAACATCCCCCCCCTCCAGGAACCCAAGCCATCGAGATGACCGAAGCCAAAGAAATCACATATAGTCACGTTCGCTTGATCTATGACAGTGGCATAAAACACTGAAATCTGGAGACGTGCTATTTCAGCAAAAAGTAAAAAAAAAAAAAAACAATTATAAAACAGTACTTGCCACCATCGCGGGAATTCATACTCATCCTTCTGTCTGGATGCAAAACAGTCAGAGCAACATACCACTATGCCAAATCAGCTGCTTTGTGAAAGAAAAATACTGTGTTACCACCATGCATTTTACTACCAAGGTCCCTGTGCAAAACAGTCAGAGCAACATACCACTACGCCATATCAGCTGCTTTGTGAAAGTGAGGAAAACTGAAATTTAAATGGCTATCATTTAATGAATTCAGTTCTCACCGTAGCTGTCAACCTCTTAGCACAAAACACCTGGACAAACGCAGTAATGAGGGAATACAGCCCTCAAACATATTCCGTGAATTCAGTTCTTGCCATAGCACAAAAAGCCTCGTCAACCTTAACACAAAAAGCCTGGACAAAGCCATAACATTTGTTAATCAGGACAGTCCGACTTGGAACAAAAAAAAACAATTTTCAGCAGAGGCCCAGGAAGAAATAATGCAGACATGTCTTTGTAACATGGGAGGACAGTAAGTAATTGAATTAAAGTACTCCTGGAACATTGAACAGCTTCCTATTAATGACATGTGTAGTTCCCTGATCCATGCAACTACAAGTAGTGCATCCCTACACTGAGACTTGAATACCTCACTACCCGTGTGTGTTTGTGTGTGTGTGTGTGTGTGTGTGTGTGTGTGTGTGTGTGTGTGTGTGTGTGTGTGTGTGTGTGTGTGTGTGTGTGTACAACTCTACTTGCTCTGCCAGGTGAATTTTTATATGAAATATTGAATTTCAAATTCTTATATATATGACATCCAGTGTAATAATATTGGAATGTTTCCTCAAGATATGCAATAACCTTCAAGAAACAAAATACATATCCTCCCTTTCCCCTTTTATAATTCCAAAACAGCTTTTCACCATATTTATATTTCTGAGTAAATTGATTATCTCCATCTACAACTTTTTGTCACGTAGATATGTGAAGATTGTAATTATAACCCTTAGATAATTATCTATCAACTGTATCCACAGCTACAGTCTGGAAATTAATCTCATCCGTTCTAGCCCTGTGGACTTCACCAGAGGGCAAAGACGTTATCAAGTGGCCTGGATGTGTACTAGATGCATACAAAAAAGAATTCACAACATGTGTGTGTTGTTGTAAGAAAGTGCTTCGATATTGCACAGCTTATAAAAAAAGCAATTGAATCTAGAGCTAGGGATGTCTTTGTCCACTTTTAATCAGTCCTCATTAGGCCTATCATTGAATTTTATAATGCCCCTTTTGCATGCATCTGTCTAGACACAGGCAACAACTGGTATGCTCACAGAGATACCTTACTAAAAGGGTAAAAGGTGAAATAATATGTCTTCCATGGACTGCCTCAGTGCCTTGTCACTATAGTCGGTATCCTACAGACTGTCAAAAGGTGACCTGTATCTGGTGTGCAAGGCATCCTCCTGCCCATTACTGATGGACCTATTGCACATCAGCAAGTCAAATGGCCACAGAAATACTTGATGCAGTAATCAAAACCTCTTCTGCAACTTCAACAGAATGGCACAGATATATCTCACAGAGGATACCACTGCTCTGGAAGACTCCCCATACACAAAAAATCTCATCCCCTGACCATATTCAAGTACAACTTGGATTTGTCGATGGGTAATAGAAATTTACCCCAGGACTGCCCTCTTTTACTTCTAATGGACAGAGGCAGCTTCTAAATACTTTATTCTAAGCACAGATCTCCTCAATTTGTTTATGGTATGCGCCCAGTTATTCTCACTATGGGTAACATATCATTATCGACCATGGGATGGTTAAGGTCAATCTAACACCAAACAGGACAGGTTAAATTCAAACCCCAAAAGAGAAATTAGACAGGCTTAAAATGCACTAATCACTAGTCTATAATAAGTATTTTTTTTGGGGGGTGTGGGCTCACTCTCACCTAATGCTCTTGAAGTACAGGTCTATTTACTACCTGTCATTCACCATTTTCAATTTCCCAAACAAAAGTACATTATTTTTTAAAGTTTTTTTTAACCACAAGACTTTTGTCTGACTTTCCATTCTTCTTGATGCAACTTCTGTTTTTGCAACTACCTTTTTTATGGCACATTTATAATGCTGTGTTTCTTTGGCAGCATAATAAACATCAAAACTTTTGCAACACCAGTATCGAAACAATAACAAAGGCCTATCAATTGTTTGGATATTTTTCTTTTTCAGTCACAGACCAGGCAGTGCAATTGGCACTGGTTTTGTGTTACTAACTGCATTATACACTTACTTCTGTGTCATCCTTATGGGTATCTGCCACACCTGGCATGCTGTTGACTTTTCTATTCTTTGTTCTTGTGCACAGAGAAGGATATTCTAAAATAAACCTCAAAATCTATCGAAAGTCAGAGCCCTCCTTGTTAGAATCCAAAAGGCCTTACCTCTTTACGTTTAGCAGTAATTTTTGCAATGAATAAATAACAAAATGAACCAGTTTTTTGTATCAGTGATTACCTTGAAGTAGGCAGACTACAGATATCTATAAGGAATTTGTTTATCAAAGTTCCGGAGTAAGTCTGCTTTTGGTCGGTTCAGCTGAAACACTGGCAAGGTACTCTTGCAACCTTTGAGGCAGGCTGCCCGGCTAAGAACGTGGCCAAATGCCTCCAGCTCCATGAAGTTGCCCCACTCCCCCACCCGACGAGCCACCCGGCTGCAGTTGTGGCTGCAGAATGCCTCACTGTCCCACAGCAGCTGGTTGAGCCGGAGGCTTATCTCCAGGTACTTGACGCTCTCCTTCCAGTTCTCAGCACCATACTGGTCCAAGGCATAGCCGTAGGCTGATTCCAGAGGCATGAGTTCGGATTTGGGGAACCCTCTAAAGCTGTACTTCTCGTACTGGGCCCCACTAATCCCTAGCAATGCTAAGAAGAGGGGCAGTGTACACATCAGGTTTGAGATGCCCCGTAGCATTGCCAAAGCCACTCTCTTTAGGGGTCCTCAGAAAATCTGTGCCCCTACTGGTAGCGCTAGTCCTGCAATATGAAGTTGAAAACTTTTCGGCCCATCTCGATCTGAAAGGAAAAACCTAGCAGTCTGCCGGGTTTCACCACCCTCCATTCACGCACACAAATGAAACTATAACCTCTTATGGCTGCCCATTAAGTGGTGATCGAGTATTTTCAAAAGGGGAAAAAATAGTGACACTGCTGAAGATATATTTTAGTGAGATGCTTGGATCAATGAATAAAGCGACAATCCATTTATATTACTCAACAACTCAAAGTGCCCCCTGCTGCTTGGCGCCCTGAGGCAGTTGCCTCACTTCGCCTCTCGTAGTTACGCCACTTGTCTTTTGGTATTGAATGAGCCTACAGATCTCTATCCAAAACAGCACTCATTTCAAAGAAGTCAAATCCAAGATCTACAATTTTAAGATTTTTCTCTACACAAGATAAAGCTCTGATCCGAAAGACAGCTTGGGCTATGTCTTCTATAAAAATTAGGGACCAAATAATAAGGTTTGACAATGATTTCTCATCTGCAGTGATATCTAGAAGAAAAACCTTTCTACCTTTAATAAAAGAACTCAAAAAATGTCAGATCAAAGTACACTTGCTCTTCCCAGCTAAACTAAAAATATTTCTTACAGATGAAACAAAAATCTTTGAAGACCTGGACAATGTTATATCATACTTAAAAATAAAACATGTACTGGATAAAATAGAATATATGGATTGGAATAACAGCTCCTTAAAGAGGCAAGCAGAAAGAAATAATTGGAAAACCAGTGAAAAGAAGAAGAAATTAAAAGAAAAATAACTTAACTAGTTATTTGTGCTTTATCTAACCACCAAATAACAATTATGTTCTTCATTTAACACAGCTCAGCAGTTTAATTTTAACAAAGTAAAGCAGAATTTCAGATTTAGCATCCACTAGCATCATATAAAAAGGCAATTTCCATTATTTAAAATGTATCTTCACAACATTATTTACATATGTTACAGTCTATTTATATATTTAGCCAAACTCAACCAACTAGAATATACATCTGATAAAATATAAAAACATTTTCTTCCTTTCATCCTTTTCTTGTATAAATGTTCTATAAAAATTTCATAATTTTCAATTTATTAGCACTTAGATAAAATCATTAGAGTTATAATTTATTTAGAAGTGATACTGTCAGAATTTAGTGAAGAATTCTGGTTGGTGTAAGAGTAAGGTATAGATCAAACAATGTGTCATTTGCACTTTCATTTATTGCTGTTTAGTTAATGCCTGCAATATAAATATACAAAAAATGTATGAATCCACTGCACTAGTTTCTTTTGGGAATTGATGGTAATCTTATGAGAGTTACAAATAAGTCTATGCAGTCGTGAATATAGATCATGTTTGGTGGTGGAACTCCATGGAAAGGCTGCTATCAGACAATGTGCTTTTCATTTACTGGATTATTAAATTCCAGTGATGCTTAGAGGTGATTAACCCAAGTTGGCAAAAAAATGCTTTCCGTGGTATTCAGACAGCCACAAATATTGTAGTGCAGTGAATTTGTTGTTATTGTGGGCTCAGAATACCGGAATGCTTTAAATAGATTTGCGGTTGAACAAAAAGCTGTAATGTGGAAAAAACGCAAAAGCTAACTGAATGTTGCTCTTACCCGAAAGTGATTTAACAAAATACTTATTCCTGCCATAGTCACGAGGGTAAAAGCTTTGAATAAATAAGTAAATCCCTCAGCTGCTGAATACAAGGTGAAGATCGTGATGATGCGATCTTTAAACCGGAAATACTTCTGGTTACCACAATAAACTCTATACACCCTGTTTTTTAGTATGAGCACATGGACCGTCTTAATCAAGATAACAAAGCATGTAAATGTTCAAGCATGGTATATGAGTAACCCAAAAGCTATTCTAATGTAAATATTTAGCCTTAACAATTTACGAATGTTGAATCCAAACTTATAATATTAAACGTAAACTGTCAAGGCATGACTGTAAAACATCACAATAGTGGAGCCAGATTACTTTTCACATGATCCTTCCTACACCCAGCAATCTGATAAAACATATCATGTCCATGGATGTCCATGTGTTCAACAGGTCTCCTCAATAAACATCTACGAATCTAGCAAATTCAGCTTACGGTATATAAGAGTATCTCACTACAAACTTTTTCTAGTATGAACAACAAGTAAATCACGTACATTCATCAGGAAGCATTTCTTTTTATTTAAATCAAATAGTCCAGTAAAATAATAAAAAGAAGAATTTAGTTTAACCTGCCCAAATAGAATTAGATTATCTTGTACACAGCAATAAATCAGCTTCATAAAACTTCATAGATAAGCAGTTAATTTGTCAACCTAAAGTGAAGCCAAGTCAAAACATCCTGTTAATTTAAAGTGATGAATGACACATAATATTATTCTCCAAAACAACACTCCCTATTATTTCCTATTATTTAAATAGAACAGTATAGCCAAGACAAAGGCTTTTGGAGGACAGAAGTAACAAAACACAGTAGAACACAGCAGACAATTAGTCTTAACCGGGAACAGACTATGCAAATTATAAATTCTAGCTTGAAGACATTTACAAGTTAAATGGACACTAACCAGTACAAGGACAAAATGATTGACTTAAACAATTGGCAAAGCTTCTGGTGTCATTCTAAGGGGATCCAGTATCTGTCTGCCTGGGATGACATAGTCAACATAGCACGATGCTTTGCCAGAGATGGCCTGCACTTGTTGCCCCTGGGATTCTGGATACTGGCTAAGGGTCTTGCCGCCCCTATAGTGCCTTTTTTAGGCAAGGTTCAAATGACAAATTCACCACCATAACAGGAACAGGCAAGCAAAACCTGAGGGTAATGCTACTCAATGCTAGAAGTCTAAATCTCAAAATGTACTCACTCAAGGCACTTCTTAAAATGGAGAACATTGATATCTGTGCAGTGACTGAGACCTGGTTCAAGGTTCTAGAGAGCATGCCTGCATTACCAGGCCATAACTCATACCACACCTTTTGGCCATCTAACCTGGACCAGAACACCAAAGGTGGAGGTGTGTCCACATTCATTAAGAATATCCACAACTCCAGGCTAGTTGCACAGCATAATGCATCCAAGGTTATCCACGTGCAACTAACTCTGGGCAAAACTGCAATCCAAATTGTAGCTTGCTACAGATCCCCCACCATGTCCCAGGATTCCCACTCCTCTTTTCTTGATATACTGGAAAATTTTACAGTTCAACCAAATGCCCTAATAATGGGCGATTTCAACTACCCAACCATTAACTGGGAAAAGTACTCATATACCAACTCCTTCGCTCAACGCTTTCTGGAATTCATAAATTCCAATGCCCTAGATCAACTTATCCACACCCCCACCAAGGGCAACAATATCCTAGACCTAGTCATTACCAACATGAGTGACCAGTGTTCCACACCTGAAGTCAACTCCTCGTTGGTTAGATCCGACCATAAGCTAATCACCCTATATATCCACATCCCGCCCCCACCCACCATTAAGGAAACCAAGGTAAAAAACTTCTCCAAAGCCAACTTCATGCTTCTTAAGACAGAAGTGGCGTACTTCATGACACCCATGCAGATGGACAATAGAGTTACGAATGCTGAATCCTACACAAACGCACTCTATAAGCACTTACACGAGTGCATGGATCGTGCTATCCCAAAAAGAACCAAGACGTTATCCTCCAAAAAAAGGAAGCCAATCTGGTGATCCCCTGCAATAAACAAACTCTACAATGGAAGGAAGAAACTGTTGAAAAAAAGAGTAAAATCCCATGATTGGAGGAGCTCCCTGGTCGGCCTCAGTAAGAAGCTGAGATCCCTTATAAGAGCCTCCAAAGCTAGCTACGAAAACAAAATCACCACTGACTCTAAGGACAACCACAAAGCACTCTATAGCTATGTTAAGAATCTCAATGGCAGCACCCAGGTCTGCTCTGAGTTACAGCACAACGGCACGAAAATTACAGAACCAACTGATATTGCCAACATCCTGGCATATAGGTTCAGTGTTAACTTTATCCCCCTCTCACCCCCCAAATGTCCCATATCTATACAGGAAGAATGCAGAGTCCTTGTAATCAGATCTACACAGGTAAACGCAACACTCTCTAAAACCAAAAACACAGCATCCATGGGACCGGACAACATCCCAGGCTGTGTTTTACATGAACTTCAGAACGAACTGGCTCCTCACCTAAGCACCTTGTTCAATCATAGTCTCACATCAGGCTTTGTGCCCACTGAATGGCACACAGAAACAGTTATCCCACTCCACAAAGGGGGATCCATCAGTGATCCTGGGAACTATTGCCCTATTAGCATGAAGAGCTTGGTCTGCAAGGCCATGGAACTTATCATCATGGAACTCAAACAAAGACATTGGTAACCTCCAAATTCTGGACCTCATGCAGTTTGGGTTTGTGAAAGGCAGATAATGCCTTCTGAACCTGATCGACTTCTTTGAGGCAGTCACCAAAGCCATAGATGAGGGTAAGGTGGTTCACACAGCCTATCTTGACCTTGCTAAGGCTTTCAACACCATCCCCCATTCTGGAAGTATAGTTAAACTCACTAAACTAGGTAAAAATCGCTATAGCACAAGGTCCAATTGGCTCACTGACAGAACCAACACTGTAAAAGTTGCAGACTCCAAATCTGACTTCAAACCAGTGACAAGTGGAGTACCACAGGGTTCAGCCCTGGGACCTCTCCTGTTTGGTATCTACTTCTCTGAAGTACAGGCTAACACAGAAGGCCTCTGGCTAATGAAGTTCACAGATTACAGCAAACTAGGGACTATAGTCAAGTCCCCACATGATGTGCACATCCTACAAAAGGGCTTCACTGAGACAGATGCCTGGTGTCAGAGGCATGGCCTCAATCTCAGTGCCAAAAAGTGAATTGTCATCCCCTTTGGTAAAAACTCTGTACCCATGAACTACCACATAAATGGCAGTCTACTTACGCCAAATGCATGATGAGACCTTGGGACCCAGGTGGACAGTAGTCTCCCCTTTGATAATCACATCGCCACAGTAGTCAGGAAATCATTTTATGTGGCACACCTCATCACAAAAGCGTTCTCATCCAGGAAAAAAAGAGGTCATTGTTTCCCTCTACTCAGCACTCATTAGACCCCCTTTTGGAATGTACCTCACAAGACATCTGCAGTGGCTGGAAAGGCCACAGAAGAACCTCACAAAGAGGATTACTGGCCTCAAACAGATGCCCTACACTGACTGTCTCAAAAAACTCCAGCTTTACTTTGTAGCATATCGCCTACTCTGAGGAGATCTCTGCCTAACATATAAAGCTATGTTAAACCCAGAGCTGTTGGACATGCTACACCTAAAGAAATCCCAATCCCGCAGAGCTACACACTCTAGGGACCTAAACCTTGTCATCGCAATAAACAGGACATGCTGGAGGGATAGATTCCTGTCCCAGAGTCTTCCTATACTCTGGAATAAGCTACTCATCTATGTCAAGCAAAGTTCCTCATTAGCACTCTTCAAGTAAAATCTTAATGAGTGGATGGAAAATAGGAAATGCACCCCAGGGATCACTTCTGTAGCTCTGCTTGACAGGGGCACAGGAAATTAACTTTCTTGGGTGGCATAAGCCAGAGAACCTTGTTGGCTAGGCTTACTTAGACCCTTGGGCTGATAGTCTAGTACCTACCTATGAACCTATGAACCTATAAGTATATATAAGTGTACACTAGTCAAACCCATCACTTACTAACAATAGTAACCTTTGATAATTCACTAGAAATTCTGATAGATTTTTTTTTTTTTGAAAGAAGAGAATCCTTTAGAGGTATTAACACAGGATATTGTATTTGACAATATTAATCGCTGTATTTTAAGTAGGATTGCCATATTATCATATTCACTTTGCAGTCATTTTAACGTATTAACAAATATGGTACGTGACTAGTTCTTATTCTATTCAGAACAAAAGTTATGCAAGTTGATTGAGCATCATAATTCTTTAGATGTAAGTCAAGAACTGATATATAACTAAGGAGGACACAACAACATATTCAATGAGCAGTGTTAAATATAACAATGACACTTAACTTATACTCAAACCAACTGACGAATTAAAATCAATTGAGGAAAATTTAGTAATTGATGTATTAAAAATAATGATTTACTGACATGTCACTGCTAATATCTCAGATTGCTGTTTGCTTATACATTAATGTTCTGATAGAATTTAAGTACTAAGTGCTTTGCAAGTAGTATTTGTCTAATGTTGTTAGTTAAAGTATTTATCCATAAGCACAACTTATACTTCTCTTATTTAGAATATTATAACTTGTTAATTTTCAAAATTGTTAGGAAATAGTTATGAATTTAGAAAATTTCTCTCACAATCAACAACAAAAAAGGGGGAATGAAAAGTGGATTGTGAAGAGAAAAAGGAAGTAATGACAAAGTATGAAAAAAGTAAGAGCCCGTGATATACAAATAAGTATTAAAGTGAAGACTTTAATTCTAAAAAGCTGAATGAAACCTGAAATCAACAAAAAAGACATACATTTATTCTTTTATACTGTGGTATAAATCTTTTACCTTTCTGTATATACTTTATTAAAAAATGTTGATAAGATAAGGTAAATAAAAGATTTATCCTTCAGACATTAATAAGCTATTATATGTCCTAGAGAGTGATTTGTTAATATATTTTGTTAACTCGTATACTTAAGAAAAACTACAGAATATGTAGCAGACTCATGGTTAGCTCTACTTTATATACTATTGAATGGAAGGAAATGCTTGGAAGTATTACTATCTGAGCAAGGAGTTTTAGACTTCAGGTGGGTGGGGAAAGTTAGAATAATGTTCTTTTTACAGTTAACAGGACCTAGTTAAAAGTACATGGGTCTATAAAAATCCTTCATATAATTTCACTATATATAAGCCTAGTCAAAACTCACATTTTCAATTGCAAGATACAAATATATAGAGGAGTGAATAAAAAGTTTAGATATAGTATGAATCTTACAAAAAAGAAACCTTAATCCTATTGACGTAACACAATTACATGTTTAAATTGTTTGTCATTAAATATTAATGGATTAAATAATGGATGCACAGCAGGGAACCTATTTAGATACTTAAGATCACACAATTCCATTTTTTTTACAAGAGACACACTTGTTATAATCTGATATTAATAGGCTTAACCCTAAATTGTATACTGTACTGTCAAGCTCACACCATACACAAAAAAGAAGGAGTTTAACAATACTATGGAAAAACACCATCCCTGCACCTAAAATAATATTTATAAATATTATATAAATAATAAATAATAATAAATAAATAAAAATAAATAATATCTATAAAGATGATAAAAGATTAATGTGTTCAGTTAAATTGGAAATTAACAAAAGATATTACACACACATAAATTTATACTGGTTTCCTGGGATAGGAGAAAAAACTGTAAAGAAACAAATGGAACAAATTATAAATCAATTAAAAGTAAGTCTTATAACAGCAGGAGATTTCAATTGTATAACAAAAGAGGAAGTCTCAGACTCCACAAAAAAAGAAAACTCTCCATCGGCTAAAGAACTTAAAAAATTATAGATCTAGTACAACTCAGAGACATTCAAGATTATGCACCTCCGGATTCACTCTTCTTTACACAGTTTTCTCACAGACACGGAACACAAACAAGAATTGATATAATATATGTATCTATAGATTTATAAAATTGTTTGGAAAGAGAAAAGACTATAACATATGGAACTCATGCACAGCACTCTATTTAGGAAAAACAGAACAGTCACTCAAAAGTAGGATGTATGAGCAAGTTAATGACATCAAAAATAAAAACAACCAGTGCACTATATAAACATTCTTCAATATCTGCATCTTTTACAAAATTTTCATTAGGAATTGTGGAGCAGGTTAAATTAAATCCAAGAGGGGGAGATTGGAAATATACTTTAAAGAAAAAAGAAACCCAATGGCAAATAAGAACAGCAGCAATGTTTCCCCCAGGGTTAAATGAAAGTTTTCCCATGGTCCCAGTTTTGCAGGAAATAAATAACAAGAAATAAATATTATTCTTACAGTTAGTGATGAATTTTGAAAGGTTTTCCTACAGAGCATGTTTTGTAGTGATGAATTGACTATTGTTTCTGTATGGAATACAAATCTGTTATATGTTTTTAAGAGTTAATGGGCAATGCAGTAGGGGATGATTCTTTAATTAATTGTTTTATTTTTGTGATTAGTCAATGAACTATACTTAATGAAGCAGTATGCTTTTTGCAATGTATTCTGATGAAGGTTACACTGGGCATAGCCGAAAGCGCTTAATAAACTTGTATTACTGACAGACAGTGGATGGGAAATCGCAAATTCACCCCTGGGATCTCTCCTGTGTCCCTGCTAGACAGAGGCACAGTAAACTAATCTTAAAAGGGTACCTTCTGTGACCTACTTTACAGAGGCACAGTAAGCTAATCTAATAGGGAGGCGGAAGCCAAATACACTCTGGCTAGGCTTATAAATGCCCTAGGGCAGATAGCCTAGTATCTGCTTATGAACCTATAAACCCTTTTTTCTGGATCACAGCCTGGATATTTTTGGTTTTACATATATTAAACGAATTTAAGGACTATTTTACAAAAATAAACGAGGAAAACATGTTAATAGACTCAAATGAAAAAAATAAAAAAATTCATAAGGAATTCAATACTGATCAGATTATTTATTTATTTATTTTATTTTACATTTGTTGACCGGGATGGTCCGACTGGATACATGTCCATTTGGGAGAAAAGCTCCAATATTGCAAAAAATTTCATATAAGTTTATACATTACATATGTTGCAGAAAAAATGTATTGTCTACATAGCAGAATGACAGTTAAAATACATTTCTAAAGAGAGAAAAAACTAGTAAAAACTAGTACAGTTCAAGTGACTTTAAAGTACTATTGCGAGATTCCAGTTCATTGTTTATCTAGAGCTCTGAGGGTAGATTGAGAAACTACGAACTTTATTACAGTTGAGTAGGATTAATAGTCAGTTGGAGTAAGAAATTGAGAAGATATCCAAATAGTTCAAGTAATGTCGGATGAGTTATAGTTGACAGGGACCTAGCCTGGGTTTCTGCAGGGATTTTTCTTGAATTGAGAAATTGGAGAGTCTTAGGTTGTTAAGTTCCATACCTTGCCTATAGAATTGGCATAGAGAGCATCCCTCCCATATTGTTGGATTTGATGGTTTGGACCAGTAATCTGTTAGAGGTTTTCAGGTTCTTTGATAATTTTATATGCTTCGGAGAGTTGGTTAAGTTTGAGAATATTTGGAAGTTCTAACCAGTCAAGTTTCTTTAGGTTAAGGCAGTGCTATAAGGGCACCTGTAATGAATCTAGCAATGTGGTTGTAAGTCACGGAAAGTTTATTGATGTCCCCTATGTTGAGGAAAGAGAAAACAGGGGAAGCATACAGTAGTGTGGAGATATGGTAAGTTTGGCAATGGGGGTAAGGAAGTTCTTAATTCTATACAGCGATCCGAGTTTCTTATTTACAGTCTTTATGGTTTGACTGATGTGTAAGTTAAATTTAAGTTTATTGTCAATAATGACCCCTAGTAGTTTGGTGTTAGTATCAGGGTTAATTATGGTGCCATTATTAGATTGAACGAAGAAGGTGCTATTGTCATCTAGTGGGGGGTATTGCACTGGAGAAGGAGCTGAGGTGGGAAAGAATAGTAATAGCTTGGTTTTATGAGATTCCTTTCTGATAGCCATTTTTCAATTGTACTAAAGCACTGTTGGAGAGCTGCATTAGAGCAGATGAGGGTGGAGTCATATTGGATGCATGTGGCTTGAGGTATAACTGAGTGGAGTTCATTTATAAACACGGAGAAGAGAAGGGGACCTAGAATGGAGCCTTGTGGAACTCCTATGGTATTGGGTAAGGGTTGAGAGAGCTTATTTTGCCATTGGACTGCCTGTTGCCCTGTAGCAGTAGTTGGTGATTGACCATGTCAAAGGCTTTGACAGGTCAAGAAATAGGGCAGAGGATATTTTTGTGATTAAGAAATTGTTTATGAACACATCTTTCCATGATCTTAGCTAATGGGGATAGAATTGCTATGGGTCTATAATTCGATGTCTCAGTAGAGGGACCACCTTTATGTAGTGGGATATTTTCCAGATATTGGGTATTGTGGCCTCAGTAAAGGTTCTGTTTATCAGGATGGAGATGGGGTAGGCTATAGCATCAGCTGCTATTTGCAGGTATTCAGCTGGGAGCTGATCTGCCGAGAGGGGGGTAGGTTTAAGTTTTTCAGTAAGGTTTTGATGTAAGAGGTAGGGATAGGCTGTATTTAGGATGGAAAGGTGGCTTCAATAACATTAGTTTGGGGAGGAAGTTGGTTGGCTAGAGATTGAATAGTTTCAGTAAAGAAGGAGTTAAAGGTATTAGCTATGACTTTTGTCTAAGCCTGCCCAGAACTTTTTATTCTGGTGTTTGTCTTGAAGGTGACAGAAATAGTTCTTTTCCATTGTGCTAGCTTTTGGTTGCATTTCTAAGTTCCTGGAATTTAATGTGGTCTAGCCATTTGTCCCATGCTTTATCTCTAATTTTAATTTTGGTTTTTGTTTCTTTGGTTAGCCAGGGAGCTATCTTCACCTTTGTCCTAGTGAGTCGGTTAGGAGCATGGATGTCGAGAATTTTTAGGAATGTTTCATTAAAGAATGACACGCTAGGGTAAGGTTTTTAGCTTTGTCCAGTTGCAGGACTTGAGTTCTGCTAAAAATTGTGACGGAACAAATTTCTTCTTATTTCTTATAAGTCTATGTAATGGAAGATTTGTCCTAGAGACTTTGTGTTTGATTAAGAAAGTGACAAGATGGTCACTTAGGTCATTAGGAAGGTGGTATACTTATGGGCATGGTTATTGGTTAGGATCCAATCTAGTATGCTTTGGTAAGTGTTACCTATTCTTGTTGCAGAGATTATATTTTGGGAGAATCCATACAGGTTAATGGGTGTGGGATTGGTCTGTCCTGAACATAGTGTCCAGTCGATGTTAACATCACCATGGTTTCTTGAGGGTAGTTTGTAGCTAGCCAGTTTAACGTTAACTCCATGGTTTCTAAATTGTTCCCAGGTGGAATATATATTACAAAGAGGTTAATACTTTTTGTTATTTAGGCAAATTTTGATAGGGTGCAATATGATATTTAGTGAACTTTTGAACAGGACAGCTATACCACCACCCCTTTTTTACGGTCAGCCCTTAAAATATTATATCCAGGTGGGAGAATTTCTTCATCTTTGATGATCGGTTTGAAGTTTATTGTTGATGCTTCTAAGGTTAAGATGGAAGATGAGAAACAGTATTAGGGTTGGAGGTTGGGCCTGGGTTTGGCATATCCGTTTGGACCTGGGTTTGGGTGTATAATCATAATATGTTTTTTCCATTGAGCTAAGAGTTTTAGGAGTTTATAGAGTATCTTTTGTCCTTGTTTAGTTGTTGGGTCCTTTGGGTATAAATAGAGGGATAGAAAGGAGAAGGTTTATTAGGGAACTGTTTTGTGGGATTACTAGTTTGTCCCTTAGGGTAGTGACATCCTGTGAGCTTTAGGTTTTCATAGCTAGTTAGCATGTATGGAATAATTACAAGTGACAGTATAAGGGGATGAGAAGGTACTTAGTTTTTGACATAATTAATAGGTAGTGTATTTTTTACTAGGTGGGACTGCAAAATAGGATGATTAGTATATTTGATTCAATTGGTTCTGGGATGTTTAGGGTGTGGTTATAACAGAAATTTACTATCTCTCAAGACTTGTAAAGCAGGTGAGTGAAAATTGTTTGAGGTGGAACTGAAGTCCACGCTATGGCTACACTTTTATGCTAAATTTAGTAGCAGACTTTAGGGATAAATTCCTGATGTCATTTTAGGCTGAGTAGATATTATATGTCTCAACTGCCTGGTATGCTATTTAAAGGTAAAACTGTTACAAGGTCCTTTTGTTAAAAGTTAGTTATTGACCTTGTTCCACTTGTTCAGGTCGTCAGTATCTGCCTGTGCAGTCTTGCAGTGGAAATTCCTCTTATTTCACTTTTAAAACTATGGGGGGCAGGAGCAGTCAAAAAAGATACACACATTAGTATCTTTTTATTAATTTTATAGATAAACCTATTTCAATTTCTGAGTTAAAGTCACATATTAAGAAGTTAAAAAATAAATAAATCCCCTGGAAATGATGGTATTATCTCTAAAGTTTATAAATTAAGGACTAAAGGATCTCTGAATATACTACTTGATGTATTCAATATGGTTAAGAACTTAAAAGCAGTTCCCCCCTCTTGGGGTTACTCTCTACTCACTCCAATATTAAAGACAGATAAGGACCCAATAAAATGCTTGTCTTATAGCTCAATCTCATTGTTGAATGTCAATTATAAATTATTTACGGCTATACATACAGATTAAAACAGTTTCTTCCGTCTTTAATAGATAATGATCAAACAGGTTTTATTTTTAATAGAAACGCTTATAACATAAGGAGAATAACATCACTAATTGATCTAGTCAGTAAAACCCTAACAATAGTAAGTCTTGATATTAACTGTGCCTTTGATTCTATAAACTGGAACTATCTTTTATTATCTCTAAGTGTTCTATTAGTCTTGGCAACATAAAAACATTGGCATTTTTTACAAAGACCTAGGTAAACCACATTTCTAGATTTGCAATCTGCATAGTGGTTAAACTCATATCTAACACCAGTATCCAGATGTACAAATATATTTGTGTTCATAATAAAACCACAGTGATTACAACTATGACATGCATATGTTCCCTTCCTATGGGAAATAATTTTATTTCTCCCTTTCTTTTCATAACAGAGTAGTCTTTTCAGTGACTTGGTATTTCTATAACTGAAGCCAGGATTGGTGCCTACCAAGCTCTTAATACTATCATCTAATTGCAGAATCCCCCAATGTTTTTTAATAATATCTATAACAGAGCTATTGTTGTTGGTATAGGGAATAACTATCCTTCTCCTTTCTTGTCCATTCCTAGTATGCTGTATCCATAATGGATTGCTTCTCTTAATATAGGGTAACCCTGCTTCATCACGTTCAACCTCATGCAATCCTGTGAGGTCTCTCCTATGATAACCGCTCTCCATAAACTCCTGTTCCATACCTACAATAGCTTCAGAGAATACAGAATCATCACTTATTAAGCGAGAGTGGCGCACTGCCTGGTTCTGAATTATGTTCTTATGTATGTGTGGAGGGTGCATACTATCTCTATGCAGGATAGCATTCTTCCTACAGGGTTTCCTATAAATCTCTGTGGTTAATGTCTCTTTATCCTTACATAACAGAACATCTAGAAACTCAATCTTTCTCTGTGAGATCGTACTAGTCAACGTCAAGAAGGTCGTAGTTCCATTTATATATGTAATAAAGTCTTCCAAGCTTTCCAAATCACCTCCCCAAATCAAAAATACATCATCCACAAACCTTGTATAGTATTTAATAAACTTAGAGTATGTAATATGCTCTAATATATAGGTAGACCCCCAATATGCCAATACTAGATTGGCATAGGAGTTAGCACAAGATATGCCCATCGCTACTCCTGTTGTCTGAAGGTAGTAGCCACTATCAAAAACAAATATATTATTTGTGAGAACTAACTCTAACAACATAGTAATCCTCATAATCTGATTGTTGTTCAAACCTTTATGTAATAAGTACAATCTCAGAAAATCCACACCTACATCATTCGGTATGCTGGTAAATAATGATGTAACATCTAGTGTTACCATGTAATTTAAATCTTTAAGCTTATTATCAGAATTATAGGGTGCTAACGTTTCTAAGAATTGTTGAGTATCACGTAAGACTGAATCTGTAGAGTCCACTATGGGTCTTAATTGTTTCTCCAAATAAATTGACATACTCTCAGTCAACCAACCCTTTCCAGAAACTATTGGTCTCAGTGGAGGTTTGTCCATGGCTTTATGTACTTTGGGGAGACCTCTAAATATAGGTACTAAAGGCTTGTCAATTAAGAAATACCTATACAAATTGTCATCAATTATATTACATATCAGCATGTCATACAAACCAGCATGTACTGTTCTAATTAATTTATCTACTTAAGAACTTAAAAAATTTATAGATCTAGTACAACTCAGAGACATTCAAGATTATGCACCTCCGGATTCACTCTTCTTTACACACTATTCTCACAGACACAGAACACAAACAAGAATTAATATAATATATGTATCTATAGATTTATAAAATTGTTTGGAAAGAGAAAAGACTATAACATATGGAACTCATGCACAGCATTCTATTTAGGAAAAACAGAACAGTCACTCAAAAGTAGGATGTATGAGCATGTTAATGACATCAAAAATAAAAAAACAACTAGTGTACTATATAAACATTCTTCAATATGTGCATCCTTTACAAAATTTTCATTAGGAATTGTGGAGCAGGTTAAATTAAATCCAAGAGGGGGAGATTGGAAAAATACTTTAAAGAAAAAAAAACCCAGTGGCAAATAAGAACAGCAGCAGCAATGTTTCCCCCAGGGTTAAATGAAAGTGTTTCCATGGTCCCAGTTTTGCAGGAAAGAAATAACAAGAAATAAATATTATTCTTACAGTTAGTGATGAATTTTGAAAGGTTTTCCTATAGAGCATGTTTTGTAGTGATGAATTGACTATTGTTTCTGTATGGAATACAAATCTATTATATGTTTTTAAGAGTTAATGGGCAATGCAGTAGGGGATGATTCTTTAATTAATTGTTTTATTTTTGTGATTTGTCAATTAACTCTACTTAATGAAGCAGTATGCTTTTTGCAATGTATTCTGATAAAGGTTACACTGGGCATAGCCGAAAGCACTTAATAAACTTGTATTACTGACAGACAAGCCTTTTTTCTGGATCACAGCCTGGATATTTTTGGTTTTACATATATTAAAAGAATTTAAGGACTATTTTACAAAAATAAATGAGGAAAACATGTTAATAGACTCAAATGAAAAAAAATAAAATTCATAAGGAATTCAATACCGATCAGATAAATTTTATAGATAAACCTATTTCAATTTCTGAGTTAAAGTCACATATTAAGAAGTTAAAAAATAAATAAATCCCCTGGAAATGATGGTATTATCTCTAAAGTTTATAAATTAAGGACTAAAGGATCTCTGAATATACTACTTGATGTATTCAATATGGTTAAGAACTTAAAAGCAGTTCCCCCCTCTTGGGGTTACTCTCTACTCACTCCAATATTAAAGACAGATAAGGACCCAATAAAATGCTTGTCTTATAGCTCAATCTCATTGTTGAATGTCAATTATAAATTATTTACGGCTATACATACAGACAGATTAAAACAGTTTCTTCCTTCTTTAATAGATAATGATCAAACAGGTTTTATTTTTAATAGAAACGTTTATAACATAAGGAGAATAACATCACTAATTGATCTAGCCAATAAAACAAACAAAAAACCCTAACAATAGTAAGTCTTGATATTAACTGTGCCTTTGATTCTATAAACTGGAACTATCTTTTATTAGTACTAGAAGAAAGCAAGTCTTCTCATAAATTCATACTGCTCATTAATCTTTTATATACTAATTCACAAACATATATTAAAATAGGTCCTTTTAAATCAGAATCAATAAAAATAACAAGACGCACTAAACAAGGATGCCTTGTCTCACCATTATTATTTACTTTAGTTATTGAGCCATTTGCTAACCTTATAAGATCACACATTAATGTTGGAGTGTCAAAGAATAAAGAGTTAATAGTCAAGATTCAGCTATTTGCCAATGATACTCTTTTGACTTTAAAAGACTGTAATAAATCTCTCACAACTCTTTTTACTCTAACAGAAGACTTTCAGAGAAAATCGGGTCTCACTTTCAATAAAAATAAGACAAAAATCATACCTATAAATTATGGTAATAAGGATTTACAAGACAATTTTAAGAAATATATAGCAAAATCATGACAATTAAAGTATTTAGGAATAGCGATTGCAGGAAACATTATATAATAATCGATATCAATTACAAGTCTAGTCTACAAAATACTGAAACCGTTAGAAGTAATTGGAATCAATACTTCTTTACTATGGATGAAAGACTTTCATTTATCAAAATGATTATACTTCCTAAAATTTTATATAGAGTACAATCTCTCTCTTTACCTCCACCCAAAACCATTATAAAGAAATTTAACTCTACAATCCTAAATTTTTTATGTTTTCCCAATAAACCAAGAATAGCACTAAATAACCATCTCAGATACTGGTCAAATGGGGGTATTAGTTTACCTGACCTTGAACTATATTCCAAGGCTTTTGTCACCAAAACAATTTTATGGTCAAATCCATATTATACTGCAAAATGGAAATCCATTTTTGGACATTTTTTTTTATCTCAATCTACATTTTTGATATATCCGAATAAATCTATATCTCCTCAAACTCCATGTATTGGTTACTAAAAGAAGAATTTATAAATAACTCTAATCTTAAAACTAACTCAGACATAATTAATATAACAATAAAAAATTTAGAACCTTTTTATTCAAGAATCCATCAAAGCATGCTTGTTTCTCATTTTTCCAACACCCTGCACACAAAATAATATCACATCTTCTAATGAGATGATTATGAAAAGTTTTAAAGAAAACAACTTAATATATTGGTCTCAACTGATGTATAAAGAGAATGCTATATCAGTCCTATATATACTAGATAAGTTTAATTTGGAGAAAGAACTTTAGTTACATGTTCAAAATTGTGTACAATATGTTGAAAAAAGAATAGAGATATGCAAAATCTATCCCAAAGTTCACTGAATTTTTTATCGATTTTTATACAGCATAAAATAGAGAGTAACAATATATTATTTAAAACACATAAAACAATAAGAATAGAGTTGCAATATGTTAAAGAATCATACTGGAATTATAATAATAAAAACAAAGAATTCCAAAGTGAAGAAGATAAACAATTAATTTTAAAATCATCTAAATTAACTACATCTTCACTTAAATGGAAACTGTTCACATGGAAATATAGGCATAGATCATTTTATACACCACATAAAAAAGAAATCATACTTAAAACCAGAACTACTTGTTGTAGATGTAAATCAGATGAGAAAGGTGATTTGGAACATCTATTCTTGAATGTGTTAATATTAAAACATTATGAGAAAAAATAATAACTTTTTACAGGCTTTATTCTGTGAAAATTTTATATTGACCAAATCCTTGATTCTCTTCAATGCTCCAATAACTGATTGTGTTGCACAGGTGAAATATCCAATTTTATGGAGCATATTGTCAATTGCAAGGAAAGTAATAACAAGGAAATGGAAAGCTACATTCTTCTCTCTTTTAATGAATTCAAAAACATCACTTCGGAAGTTAGCCATTTGGAGA